>NW_027202440.1:0-222500 GCF_024711535.1 Dipodomys merriami
ACATAGTAAACATTTTTCTAAACAAGGGGAAACTATAGTCAGAAACAGATCAATGGATGGCAAATGCTGTGAACAGACAGAAAGGTGTGGCTACAAACTGGCATGAAGGAACTCCCTCAGATAATGAAAATATTCTTATATCTCAGTGAGCCATACAAATACAGAAAATATTCTGTATCTGTGCATCACAATATACTGTGATTTTACAGTATAAACCTAACTATTATTTCTCAACACAAAGTCATATTGCAAAAAAAAAGTTTTACTGTATGACAATTATAGCTCAACTTTGTCCTAAAGGACTATGCTGATTCTTAGTATGGGAATCAACATACATAACAAAGATGAGTATGTTTCAAGAATAATTAGTTCTGTTTACCTTTAAAAATCTTATACTAGATCAACTAGTACACCAAGTAATTTAACTATATTATAGCACACACTCTATTATGGAGAGAACTTTTGCTTTCAAGTTCTACACTTGCCTTCCTATACAGCAACTAGAAAACCAGACAAAATAGAAGAAAGAACTATTTTTAGATACTACACAAAAAGACAAAAAAACACTTTGGTCTAGGGGAGAAAAGAGAAACAAAGTCAACCCCACAGCTGAGCTTTCTGCCTAGAGAAAAGTGCCAAAACCCCAACACACAGAGGAGAACCTACAGACAACAGAACATTCACAGGCAATGTAAGTCAGGGATAAAGTCTGGCATCAGGGAAGGCTGAAGCAGCTACCACTTTAAAGTCAAAAAACTTCAGAGGATGCAGCTATATAATTAAATTTTCCAAGAATCTACAGATGTGTTGATTTGTCTTTATCTGAGTAATATACTGTTCAAACACTAGGTAACATCACACAGTTGGGAGAAGAAGTAGCATAAGTAGTAAGCAACACAATCCCCATAGCTCAAGCTATGCTGAAACATCTGGTTCTTAAACAACCAAAGTGAACAGATTTCACTGAAAACCTGAGGAATAAGAGTGAATTCAGAGGAATCAGGGCACAGCAGTAAGATAAACTAGTCCTTAAGATTGAAGGCTAAAAGACATACAATGGAAGAAACAAAGCCTCTTCAACCACTGGTTTTGGGAAAAGTGGGCGGCCACATGCAGAAGACTAAAAGTGGACCCCAGCCTATCACCATGCACCAACATCAACTCAAAATGGATTAAAGATCTTAACATTAAACCTGAATCTCTGAAACTACTGCAGGACAGAGTAGGAGAGACACTTAAACTTATAGGCACAGGAAGAAACTTCCTGAACAGAGTCCCAGAGTCACAACAAATTGGGAAAGTGACTCGACAAATGGGACTACCTTAAAACAAAAAGCTTCTGCACAGCTAAAGCTATCGCCACCAATCTAAAAAGACAACCAACTAATTGGGAAAAAATATTTACCAGCAATGTATTGCGACGGACCAGCTCGGCCGGAGCACTGGGACCGACAGGACAGGGATGTCGGGGTAAGTGGGCAAAGGAGTCGGTGAAGTGACAAACAGACACAGACTCAAAAGAGTTGCATCTGAGTGTATCTTTATTGAGGTGAATTAACATTTTTATACAGTGTGTGATTGTGACATAGATTCTTTGTTTATTTAAGCACGTAATCAATTTTTTAAAGGCAAAACATTGATGAATTACATGCAAATTGATGATTATCCCACCAACTGTTTAAGCTAAGTGGTACTAAACAAGTCTAGCATATTGTTTAATAGAATACATCATCTATTCAGCCTTTTTATGTTTAATAATTAACAAACCTAAGACAGGGCTGTACTTACATTATACTCTTTTTAATTTTATTTTTATCCAATTAATTTTATCTTTATAAGCTCCTGTATAAGGAAATAGTTCTTGGTTGGTTCAGGAAATACGTTACTAACTTTATATTTTGTGTGAAATCACCATCTATTCCCTATAACATAAGTTGGACAAAACTTAATCATAACTGTTGGGAGAATCTTTCTTTTTCTTTTATAATCAGAGGTCCCTCTTTTTTAGAGCTCTCTGAACTACTGGGTTAACTCTTTCTAACTTAGTTTAATTCATTGATTTTGTCTTTTGGACATATCTGGAAATTTTAAGTCTCTTTATATTTACTATGCGTGAGCTGCAAAACCGCTTGTGAAGTTGTAGGAGTTTCTGGAGGCAGCATCACATCAGATGATAGATTGATTGGGGCATTGCCCACATTTAATCTTTGGGCTTAGTCTTTATATTTAGAGAAGCCGTCTCTATTGGACTGGAAAAATACAACACGCTCTGTTCGTGGATCAATAGAAAAATAGCCAAAACGAGAATAAAGGCAACGACTGTACAGCCAAGAAGAATATAGTAAGGATAAAAGTAGAGGCTATAAAGGTGCAGCCAAGTGTATGGGAAGCCTTGAACCAACACCCCCTTCCTGCAGGCATGCTTCCTTGAAGCTCTTTGTCCAACATGATCTCTCACGCAGACTCCACAGAAGGTGGCGTGGCAATATATCAAACAAGGGGTTAATATCCAGTATATACAGGGAACTCAAGAAACTAATCCCAGGGGAAGGGGAAAAACAAGTCGTTTAAATAAGGATACAGGTGGGCCCATTGCAACAAGTTGTTATGTACAAGTTGTTATTGTATAAGTTGTTATGTAAAAATGAACTTTACAACTTTGGGGTGGGCGGGGAGGATTAGGTGAGGGGGCCAGAGGGAGGATGGAAACTGATGGGAAGGGGAAACAAAGGAGAAGGCTACAATGCTTGATAAGAAATGTACTCATTATCTTGCCCATGTAATTGTAACCTCTCTGTACAGTATTTTCACAATAAAAAATAAATTACAAAAAAAGAAACTAATCCCTCCCAAACCTAACAAACCAATTACTAAAGGGGAAAGTGAACTAAAGAGAGACTTCTCAGATGAAGAGATAAAAATGGCAAAAAAACACATGAGGGAATGTTCACCGTCCCTGGTTGTGAAGGAAATGCAAATAATGACAACCCTGAGATACCACCTTACCCCAGTCAGAATGTCCCACATCCACAAGTCAGGCAATGACAAATGCTAGAAGGGATGAGGAGAAAGAGGAACCCTATTACACTGCTAGTGGGAATGTACACTTATGCAACCACTTTGGAAAGCAATCTGGAGGGTCCTCAGAAAGCTAAATATTGACCTCCATTATGACCCAGTCATACCACTTCTAGGCATCTATCCTGAACAACAGGAACCAGTATACAAGACAGATGCATCTCCAGTTTATTGCAGCACTGTTCACAATAGCTAGGATATGGAAACAACCCAGAGGCCCCACCACAGATGAATGGATCCAAAAATTGTGGTATCTATACACAATGGAATATTATGTAGCCATTAGAAATGACAAAATAATGACATTTGCAGGGAAATGGATGGAGCTAGAAGAAAGCATGTTGAGTGAGGTAAGCCTAAAGCAAAGAGACAAACGGTATATGGTCTCCCTGATAAGTGGATGTTAAATCCAAAATGTTAGGTGATATGACAAAATTAACAAGACTTAAGAAACAAAGAACTTCCACTCATCTGGTCAAACCACTACTAAATAACTCCATGTTGCTGATCACATGTATGGTATATATGTGTACACCAGAGGGGAACCAGGAAGATGACACAGAACTAGAGGGAATCAGGGGAAAACATACAACAGCGGGACCCATCATCTGCACAGGACATTGACCAAAATGAACTAAGCAACTTAATGGCAGCTATGGGAGGGAGGGAACAAATGGGAAAAAGGGAACAGCTGATGCTATGCAAAACAAAAGAAATGTACATACCAACCAATGCGGAAGAAATAACTGTATCGCAAAGTTCATAAAACTCATAAATGTTATAGACCATAATAGACAATTTGCTCCAGGAAAGTTAGAATGTGTTTGTGACTTTAACAGCATCACTATCCCACAATACTGTGAAATTCGGGAAATTATGTAATCAATCACAATAAAAAATAAAAATTAGAAAAAAGATTGAAGGCCACACTAGACTCCCTCTAAACAAGCCTAACAGAGAAGGAAATGGTGACACTGTCCAAAAAGAAATGTACTCTTAGCAGGGCACCAGTGGCTCACACCTGTAATCCTAGCTACTCAGGAAGCTGAGATCCGAGGATTGTGCTTCAAAGCCAGCCCTGGCATCAAAGTCTGTGAGACTCTTATCTCCAATAAACCATCAGAAAACTACAAGTGGCATTGTGGCTCAAGTAGTAGAGCACTAACTAGCCTTGAGCTCTAGAGGTGAGAGGCAGCGCCTAGGCCCAGAGTTGATGTCCACGACTGATAAAAAAGAAATGTATTCTTTACCCAACTTATATAACTGTAACCAGTATCTTTTAATAACAGTTAAAAAGTTTTTAAGTATCAATCTGAATTGGGAAAGCAGGACAGGGTGACTGTTGACTCATGCCTATGGTCCTAGCTACTCTGGGCTGAGATCTAAAGATCACAATGGAAAGCCACCAGGGCAGAAGAGTCTGTGAGACTTTAATCTCCATTTATTTATCCCGCAAAAACCAGAGGCAGGATTCAAGTGCCAGCTGTGGAGGAGGGAGACAAGGTAGACTGTGAAGACGGAATTCAAGCTCCAGTGCCAGAACATACACATTAAAAAAGAAAGAGGTTGGGCACCGGTAGCTCAGAACCATAATCCTAGCTACTCAGCCTTGAGCAAAAAGGTCAGGAACAGCACCCAGGCTCTGACTTCAAGCTCCAGGAACACTAAACACAGACACACACACACACACACACACAGAGAGAGAGAGAGAGAGAGAGAGAGAGAGAGAGAGAGAGAGAGAGAGAGAGAGAGAGAGAGAGAGAGAGAGAGAGAGAGAGAGAGAGAGAGAGAGAGAGAGAGAGAAAGCAGAAGACAACATCCTTAAAGGAACATGACAAAATTGCAAAAAAGATGACCAAGTGATTTCATTGGTATATTTTATCTCAAACTTCTAAAAAAACCCATCGCCGGTATACTTTCCTTCACAGTGAAATTAATGCTTAGAAATTTTAGAAGATGAGAAAGAGGTTAGGATGAAAAAGCCACCCATTCTATTCTGGTACACTTAATATTCAACTAAAATCTAAGTCCATAAAACTTCCACTGAGTAGTGGGAGTTCTCTACTCATGAGACACAAGTAAACGCAACCTAAATTCTGTTCTCCATGCTAGTCTTCAAAGGTATAAAAAAGGTGTATTCTCCCTATCACCTTTCCTTAGATTTTCATATTCATGATCCATTAACTCTCTAACTTTTTAATACATTAATACTAGCCACTCTTCCCAGGGTTCTCCATAATTTTTATTCCCCTTCTAAAACATGGCCCTGAGTGACAAATATCCTTCAAGTCTTATGAAATCACTGCTGTTTACTATCCAAACATACTTCTAACTCCTGTTTTCCTTGCCCACTAAAAGCAATTCCTGATAAAAATTGCTGAAAATGCCAACACTTTAATCTTCCAACATCTCAAAGCATCAGAGTTAGACATTAAACCATTCTAGCTGCTGGGAGCATGAAGAGAAATGAAACTTCCTGTCTCTGTAACTCCTGAATTTGAGCTTATTTGTTTGAGAATACCATACCTGCACTCACAGCATTATCTGACAACAATTACAAAATCATAAAGAACCCAACAAATAAAAGTGAAGATACCAGGACCCTACATTCACCAAAATAACATGCAGTACTCTATTTGTAGAGTTCTTCAGGGAGAAAAATAAACTCATTTTTAAACACATAGTGTGTTAGTCACAGACAAAGTAGCCTCACTTATGCAAGCATCATTAAGAACAGTGCCTCATATATGGAGTAATTTGCCATGTCCGATGAAGTTATCTCTCCATTCTACTGACCCATGCACTATGGACCTGAAAGTAGGTCAATCCAGTTCTCTCTTAGGTATTCAAAAGTAGTGATAGTGGAACCTATTAGTATCTGATAGGTATGTATGCCAAGACACAATATAACTCTGAAGATGGAGAAAGACAGGTAGAATAAATCTGCTTCTAGAGAAAAAATGATAGAGATGAGTAAAGACTCTTAAATGAGAAACAATAAGGGCTGTGAGAGATGAAGAAAACAGACTGGTCTTCAAAACTTTTCCATATGCATTAGAAGTGCAGGTTTCCTTTTGATCATTACAAACTTTCAAGAATAAGCCTTGGCACAGGCCAAATTTTTCTTAAAAGAGACCCAGAAACACAACAAATCAAAGAAAGATTGGACAAATCGGATTGCATGAAATTGCAGAGCTTCTTGCATGGCAAAGGACATAGTTATCAAGATCAATAGAAAGCCCAGGGATGGGGAGAAGTTCTTCACTAGCCATACAACAGATAAGGGTCTCATATCTAAAACATACCTGAAACTCAAAAAATCAAATCCTCCAACAACAAATCCTCAAAGAAACAACTGCCCAATAAATAAGTGGGCTAAAGACTTAAAGAGAAACTTCTCTGAAGAGGAAATAAGCATGGCCAATAGACACATGTATGCATTATCCTGCCCATGTAATTGTAGCACCTCTGTACAGTATGTTCTCAAATAAAATAAAATTAAATTAAAAAAAAATTGAGATACCACCTCACCCCAGTTAGAATGGCTAGAATCAAGAACTCTAATTAACAACAGATGCTGAAGGGGATATGTGCAGAACCCTACTGCATTGTTAGTGGGAGTGTAAACTTGTTCAACCACTTTGGAAAGTAGTATAGAGGTTCCTCAAAAGATTACATAGAGCTCCCCAATGACCCAGCAATCCTATTTGTGGGCATATACTCAAATGATCACAAACAAGACCATCCTAAAGCTACCAGCACAACTATGTGTTACTGCAGCATTATATACCATAGCTAAGATATGGAACCAACTCAGGCGCCCCTCAGTAGATCAAGAAAATGCAAAAAAAAAAAAATAGAAAAAAGGCTAGAATGTACCTCAGCTCAATGGCAAAACATTTGCCTAGCTAGTGCAACATCCTGGGTTCAATGCCCAGTTATCAAAAAACAAAAGGCAGAAAAACAA
Source organism: Dipodomys merriami (assembly GCF_024711535.1). Taxonomy (NCBI): domain Eukaryota; kingdom Metazoa; phylum Chordata; class Mammalia; order Rodentia; family Heteromyidae; genus Dipodomys; species Dipodomys merriami. The sequence goes on from NW_027202440.1 coordinate 7,046, forward strand.
TCAAACAAACAAAAAACAAAAGGCAAAAAATAGCCCTAAATGAACAAAAATACTTTTTGGTCCTGACAGATTTAAATTCACCTAGCCTTGGTTGCCAAACAAAGTGCTAAGCAATTATTATATTCAACATATATAACAATATAATTTTAATATGTAGCAGTCCTTGTAATTACTTCAGATGCAGAGTAGAGGGATATGAGCAATTATAAGACACAGATCTCTAACTGGCAGCTGGATTCACAAGACAACACACCACACCTGTAGAATATCCCCATGTCCTTAGTATCAAAAATGCACAAGCTAGCTACTGAATCCAAAGTATCCTAGGACTTAATGTTTCCATATACAGACCTCCAGCATGTTTGACTTCGGCTGAGATCTCACTGGGACTAGGGATCCCAAGGGAAGTCTCTGCCTTTTCAATGATATTTGAAGTATCTTGTCCTAGAGAAAAATCAAAATGTGTTGCTCTTTATTACCAAACTAAACAAACTAAATTTCAAAAATGTAATATCAAAGTCCATACATCTAAAATCATGATAGCTATAAGACAGTTTATTTTTAACAATTAAGGTATTAGTCCTTGGAAATATCTCCTTAGTATAACATTTTTTATACAAAAACTCTGATACATCATCACTAAAGAACAGACATTTATAGCAATTCCTAGACTTCATTCTAATAAGAAAATGCTACCAATCTACTTGCGATGTCTACCATCTATCTCATGATCACTTATCTTCAAACAATTAAATCCCTTGAACAAATTTAGAAGGAGATTTATTAACAAAGTCCCTTGTAACAATATAAACACACACAGACAGTAACACAGATCTTCCCCCAGGTTCTCCTAATAACAGCTTCCATAACTGAAGCATAATTCATTGTGGCAGAATCCACCAATCTTCAGATTTCAACAGATTTCAACGGAAACTTTGTCACTTCAAGAAGTATAGATGAAATTACATAGCATGCCACTTGTTAAGAATTTTTTTACACAGCATTTAAGTCCCTCCAGACCCACTTATATTTTATTAAGACTTTTTTTTATTGTTTCTGAATAGTCCATGCTATAAATGTACTTTGGGACTATCACAGAAATAAGATGATTCAGAAAGCTTATGTATAGGTGTTTATGGGAACCAAAGCTTTCTCTTGGGCTACTCAGTTTAGTTTTAAATGTTACTGTTCGGCTGGGAATGTGCCTTTGCAGTAGAAAGATTGCCTAGCATGCATGAAGCCCTCGGTTTGATTCCTCAGTACCACATGCACAGAAACTGGCACTGTGGGTCAAGTGGTAGAGTGCTAGACTTGAGCAAAAAAGCTCAGGGATAGTGCTGTGGCACTGAGCTCAATCCACAGGACTGTCTCAAAACAAGGTATTGTTCTATTCTTTTCCCAAGTAAACTATCTCTTCATTTTCCTAGTGGCAATGTATGAATAATCAAGTTCCCCTGAATTCTGATCAACCTTGTGTTGTCACTATTTTGATTGAACCATTCAAATAGGTATGTAGTGGTACCTCACTGAGCCTTTTAAATTGCATTCCTCTAACAGCTGGGACCAAGGCATCCTTTTATGTGCTTATTTGCTGAGTGTATATTCTTCAGTGAAACATTTATTTGTATCTTTTTGTCATTATCCAATCATTCTGGTTTGGTTTTTATCATTATGTACTACAGAGACTTGAGAACACTGTTTATTGGAGATTTAATTCCTCTACTATATGGCTTGCAAATATTTCATGCTAGTTTATAGTTTATATTTTTCCTGTCTTCCTAGAGTCTTTCCCTGAGCAAGTTTTTCATTGTGAGGAGGTTCATTATCTATTTCCCCTTTTACTGACTATCCTTTAAAATCTTTAATAATCACTTCCTACTAAAATTCTTCCAGAGATTTAATCTATCAAAAAACATTTCTGTCAGAACAGTTTTTTAGGGTTTTGTTTCCTATTTGTAGTGGTGGCCCTAGGGAATAAAAGATGTCCCTAATCCTTTTGCTTTTGTTTTTTAGATAGGGTTTCCCAAATTTGTCTAGGCAAGCCTCAGACCATGAATTTCTTACCTCTGTCTCTCAAGTACCTGAGATTACAGGCATACACTACCATGCTTGCTATCTCTGAAACACTAACTTTTTGTTTGGTCTGCTCTTAAACCTTAATCCTCCTATCTCCTTCTCTGGAGTGTCTAGGATTATAAATATAAAACACTATTCTGGGCCTTTTGCTATTTTTAAAAATATTCATCATAAATATACCAAAATTCTGTTAGTATTGGAACATTTGATGTGACAAAAGAGATGACGATTGACTTATATTTTATATTTACTTTTTTTTTTTACAGTGCTAGCGATAGAACTTAGGACCCCACACATACCAGGGAAGAGCTCCACCATTTGGCTATATCCATTGAATTCCTAGTTTAACATTTATTTTTGCCAGTCCTGGAACTGGAACTCAAGGCCTAGGCACTGTCCTGGAGCTTTTTTTGCTCAAGGCTCGCACTCTAACCCTTGAGAGACAGCCTCACTTCTGGATTTTTCTGTGTATGTGGTATTGAGGAACTGAACAATGGGCTTCATGCATGGTAGGCAAGCACTATCACTAAACCACATTCCCTGCACCTCAGGTCAACTTTTAAGCAGCAATTCAATTACCCAATCTAATTCCTTCCAGAAGAAGAGGAGAATCAAATAGCATGAGAGAATAAATGTATTTCCTCCCCTTTCCTTCACCCTCTTCTCTTGTGCTCTCTCTCTTTCTCTTTCACCCTCCTTCACCCATACACACAGGGACGTATAAACCTATTTTATAGAGAGATGGACTACATGTAGGAAAGAGCCAATATGTGTTTCAAACAGATTTTATAAACATATTAACAACTAAGGCAGAAAGACCAGCACACTACTATAATTAAGATACATACCAAAAATGCTAACAGAAAGGAAAACACCCATTGGAATCAGGAGACATGATTCATACACAAAGAACCAAACACATGTCTAGAGCTTGGAGTGTCAAACCTAGCCTAGAGATATTTTTAATTTATCTATATAGTGCCTAAACTTTTAAATGAGTTCCATGTTTAAAAACCAGTCTTCATACAAAAGTGCAAGTGTCCAATTTCCCTTGAAAACTGAAAGATCTAGCAACAAAGGCTCTATAGTCACTGTTTAATAACTACTTCATGCCAAATAGCTACTGGTCCTTTTAGGCAATGCTCCTGCACCTCAAAATTGGCACTCGCATTCAATTCAATAATTTATGTTATCCTGATTAGCCCCATAGTTATCTGCAAATGCCTGCCATGAGACGTACATCAGACTGTGACAGGTGAAAATGCCAGAGAGAGTGTTCAAGGGTATAAAAACAATCCATGAGAAACCTCAAAGGTATACATGATACTAGTTGCCTGGAGCCATTAAAATACCGGGGAGAAAAAGAATCACGAGGCATGAAATCAGAAGGCAACTTTAAGATACCTTGGAGCTAAGCTGTATGAATACGTGTGTGTGTGTGTGTGTGTGTGTGTGTGTGTGTGTGTGTTTGTGTGTTGGATACTATGTGTAATGCATGCACTATATGTAATACATACAAAATATATCATTGTAGAAATGTAATTCATTTAACTTCATATGAGATTAGGACATACTCTGAAACAGGAAACAATGGTAATCTCTGTACTTTGGTCATCACCACCTAAATTTGAATCTACATGAATAAAAATCATTTAGAGGGGCTCGCAAGGTGGCTCAGTGGTACAGTACTTGCCTTGCATGCATGAGGCCCTGGGTTCAATTCCTCAGTACCACGTAAGCAGAAAAAGCCGGAAGTGGCACTGTGGTTCAAGTGGTAGAGTGCTAGACCTACGCTGAAGACTTGAGGGACAGCACCCAAGCCCAGAGTTCAGGCCCCAGAACCGACCAAAAAAGAAAATAAAACATCATCTAGAATGTGTTAGGATGGAAGACAAAGAGTTTATATTATTTATACTGTTAATATTATTAGTAGAAGGAATGTAGATACTCTACTCTCAATAAATCCATCATCTCTCAGCAAACATAAATAAATAACAGGTAGATGAAAGTAAAATTGCATTATTTAATGGTTTCCTAAGTTTTCTGGGTATTTTATGATGGATTGGAAAAGAGAAATATGCCAGTAAATTAAGAAAAAATCAGCCAAAGGGATTCATATTTTTAAGGAACCAAAATGCATATGCTTGTGTCTCTCATTCCTATCATCAGGCTGCCTTTTCCCTCCTTTACCCTTCTCAGCATTCAAGGCTTACCAGCACCTTGCTCCTGCCGACCTCAACTTAGGGAGTACCATGCACCCAGCCAGCACATAGCCACTGCAGATGCCTACAAAGTGTGTTCCCAATGCCTGGGAAATACTTCCCCCTGTGGGGTGGGTCTGGCCAGGTATACTTCTGGGTCCGGGTTCTTCTTTGGTCTGAAGTGGCTGGGCTCTGGTTCATTGAGTTTGGGCACCAACCGGGTGGTTTAAAGTTTGGCTGACCATAGTCACTGGAGTGATGTCAGCTGGGAAAAGGAGATTGGGGGTGTCCATCTGCATTTGTGTTTTGGAAGATGTGACTCTCCAACAGGTACTGAGCGCTAAGTACCCTCACAACTATCCCGAGATCAGGGATTACCCAAGCCACTGCGTTGGCAAGCCCAAATGGACAGAATAGGGCTGTCCAGGCCAGTAGCAAAGTGTTTGCAAGGACGTTTAGTTATATGAATTGGGCAGGAGAAGGTGAAGGAGGACTCACTAGCAAACGCAAAGGCCTTAACAAATTTTAGTAATCCAAGAAAAGAAAAAGAAAAAATGCTGCAAAAAAATAGGTAAAGGGGATTGTAATGTGGCTTAGTGGTAGAGTGCTTGCCTGACATGCATGAAGCCCTGGGTTCGATCCCTCAGTACCACATACACAGAAAAAGCCAGAAGTGATGCTGTGGCTCAAATGGTAGAGCACTAACCTTGAGCAAAAGAACCACAGGGACAGTGCCCAGACACTGAGTTTAAGCCCTAGGACTGGCACAAAAAAATGAGGGGGAGGAGGTTTGCAAAAAGATAAATAAGAGGAGGCCTGAACACCATGGCTCGTCCAGCTTATGAGATGGGATAAAGTTGTTGTTTTCTCTCTCTCTCTCTCTCTCTCTCTCTCTCTCTCTCTCTCTCTCTCTCTCTCTCTCTCTCTCTCTCTCTCTCTCTCTCTCTCTCTCTCTCTCTCTCTCTCTCTGTGTGTGTGTGTGTGGTTAATTGGAGATTAATCTCAGATTTTCTGGCCCAAGCTCATCTCGAACTATGATCCCAAAACATTAGACTCCTGATTAGCTAGGATTACAGGCATTAGCCACCTATGCCCAGCTCAGGATAGTTTTAACTCTTAATATGGAACTTAATGGGAAAAGGCAGTAGGTTTCTAAGCAGACGAGTAAGATGCTTTTATTTGTGGTTTTTAAGATGAGCCCCCCTTCCCTCATTAAAAAAGATGCATCTCATTATTTATCCTTCAGTAGTGTAAATGTGTGAAGTCTGGAGTTGTGGAGCTAGAAAGGTATAAGTTTATAAATATAAGGAAAATGGAACTTTTCGGAGGTAAAGAGATTGGATTTTTTTTTTTTTTTTTTGGCAGCCTTGGGGCTTGAACTCTGGGCCTGGGCATTGTCCCTGTGCAATTCAGCTCAAGGCTAGCACTCTACCATTTGAGCTACAGCGCCACTTGCGGTTTTCTGGTGGTTTATTGGAGATAAGAGTTTCACAGGTTTCCTGCCAGGGCTGGATTTGAACCCTGATTCTTGGATCTCAGCTTCTTGAGTAGCTAGGATTACATGCGTGAGCCACCGGCACCTGGAGAGAATTGGATTATGTAAAAATCCAAACATGTGGCTGGGTATCAAACACAGTGGTTAGATGTCTTGCCTAGCATGTGCTAGGAGAGAAAGAGAGCAGAGAGAAAGAAGAAAAAAAGAACAAGAAAAAGGGAGACAGGAGAGAAAAAAAGAGAATCTATGTTTTCTACTGCTTCAGTGGTTTCAGTAGAGCCATCATTCTAAATAAACCTTCCCCAGAAATTTTGTTTACTTTTTTGTTTTTGTTTCTGTCTGGTAAGGAAATTGAACCCAAGCTGGTTATTTAGAGATAAGTCTCCGATTTGTCTGCCTGGGCTGGCTTCAAATCTGGATCCTCAGATCTCAATTTCCTTAGGTAGTTATAATTGTAGGCTTAAGCCACTCTAGCTCTGGCCTCTTAACCTTCTGTTTTATCTAGTAGCTGCTAATTTCCTCTTACCTCATTTCTGGGGCTTGAACCCAGGGCCTGGGCATTGCTCTTGAGCTTTTTTGTTCTAGCCTAGGGCCTAGCCACTTGAACCACAGCTCCACTTCCAGATTATTTTTTTGGTGTTTCACTGAAGATGAGTGTCACAGGTGAAAAGCTATTTAAAGAGAACTGTAAAACCAATGTAGTTAAACAATTGTGTCAGAACAGGAGCTCAAAGGATCATACTTTGACGAAAAGGTGCTGGATTCATGGACAAGAGACTCCGACTTTCACCTTCCTTAGATTTAACACAGTAGCAGATACACAGAGACACTAAATAAATGCTGCTTGATACCAGTTCCATTTTGTGTTGCTTATATTAAACCTAACTCACTTTGTGAATGTCAGTTTGGAAGGAAACTATCTTGCAGAAAAGCTTATATGCAAATCTCTAACATCAGACTTGGTTCTCAAACAGAACTTGAGGATGAAGCACAGGCACTTCACAAGCTGGGCCATTTAGAGATGAGGCAGAAGATCTTGCTGGAATACCAACCTGACGCATGTCCATCTCAACCAAATCATCTGGTTCCCATCTGTTTCCTAAGCTAAACCTGCACAGAGATACCCTTTGAAGAAAATCTCTTTGCAATTGAACTATAGACTCAGATTATTTGCCAATTACCATGTAAGAAACAGTGGCCTCATCCTGAAAAATACTGACAAGGATCACCTTAAGTAGATGACCAAAGATACACCCAGGCAATGAGACATCAGAAATTGATATGACATAACTGAGCTTTCTCATTCAGTTATAAAATTAGGCACAAACAAACAAATAAACCAATATATGCCTAGCTGGGTTCCAGTGGCTCACCCATGGAATTCTAGCCAATAAAGAGGCTCAGATCTGATGATGTTGGTCCAAAGCCAGCCCAGAGAGAAAAGTCTATGACATTCATATCTCCAGTGAACACCAGAAAACTAGAAGTGGGTGCTGTAGCTCCAAGTGGTAGAGTGATAGCCTAGAACTAGCTCAAGGAGAGCACCCAGGCCCTGAGTTCAAGCCCCAGGACCAGCCAAAATAAAAAAAAAAACACCCACCCAAGTCACACTGGGAGGCTTCCCACAGGATCAGTAGCTGCCCTTTTCAAAAGTGTCAAGCTCATACTAAAGAAAAGACAGTGGAAATGTCACAGACTGGAGGAGGCAGAGGAAGTCTGACAGATCAAGGGAAAGCAGGATCTTGGATGGATCCTGAGTGGGAGAGCCAGTTCTGAGGCTTGAACTCAAGAACTGGGCACTGGCTCTTCACTGTTTCGCTCAAGGCTGGCACTCTACCACTTGAGCCACCGCTTTACTTCAGGCTTTTTGATGGTTTGTTGGAGAGAAGAGACTCACAGTCTTTCCTGCCCAAGCTAGCTTTGAAACTTAATCCTAAAATCTCAGCCTGTTGATGAGTTAGGATTACAAGCATGACCCAACAGCGCCAGCTATATTTTCTGTTTTATCGTGTAATAAAAATAAAAAGATTGTTTTCAAAATACATACTTGGGAGGGAACAAGCTCTGCTTGTACTGTTGACTCTAGTCGTTTTTGTTTTATGCTACAGCTGCAGGGCAGGCCACATGGGCAGGGTGTGGTTCAGGCACAGGCTCAGCCTGCCTAGAACAAGGAGGTACAAATGAGGTGTACGTAGTTCTGACAATAGCTAGTGGTCTTGTTTGGCCTTCTAGTGTAGAGAGCAGAAGGAAATAAAATGAGGAAATAATAGTTGAGGGAACAGTATGTAATCTCATTATGCAATGACAAGATATTTGTTCTTAACCTGTCAAGCAAAAGAGAAAAGGTACATGTTTCTCATCAAGGATTGATACCACCTCAGTGGTCACTTCTCAGTCCTCTTTACAAACAAATCCTAATTTTGTCTCATCATCCATTCTGTTGGTTTCTGTGTTTACATGGGATGTCTGGTGCTGCAACAGCCAACTTGGGATGATGAACTTTAGCATGTGGAGAATATACCCAGTATGGTCAATTCAAAAGATGGTAGGAATATAAATATAAGAAGACAGGCTGGGTGCCAGTGGCTCAGGCCTGTAATCCTAGCTACTCAGGAGGCTGAGATCTGAGGATCATAGTTCAAAGCCAGCCCGGGCAGGAAAACCTGTGAAACTCTTATCTCCAATAAACCATCAGAAAATCAGAAGTGGCCCTGTGGCTAAAGTGGTAGAGTGCTAGCCTTGAGCTGAGTTGCTCAGGGAAAAAGCCCAGACCCAGAGTTCAGTCCCCATGGCTGACAAAACAAAAGACAAAAAAGGAAGACAGTACTGAGCCACTGAATTAATGAATTCTACCATCTCCCTTGTGCTATGGTTATTTATTATTTTTTTTATTTTTTTTTCCAGGGCTGAGGACTGAACCCAGGGCCTTGCACACGCGCCGGGCGGGCACCCTTACCCTGGGCTAAACCCCCTGCCCCACCATGGTTATTATTATGTGAAATAATAAATCTTCCTGTCACTGAAATGAGTTGGGCCTTCTATAATTACACCTAAAAGCAACGAAAATTATGCTTGAGTCCTAAGGGAAAATAAAAGGCATCTAGAAGAAATACAAGAAGAAAAATATAGGTGAAAAATAAAAATAAAGTCTAAAATGCATTAGGTGCGTAGGGCTCTGAAAAATCTTCCAGGCCTGAAGAAACTCACGTGGAGTTTCAGAAGCCAGCTCCAATTTACATTTAACCATCTAAGTCTAGTTGCTATGAAGTTCTTTTAGGCAGTGATCCCTGAGAAGAGGAAGAAAAATGAAAGGGAAATAAAATTGAACAACTGCTAACATCACATTATCTGACCTTTTCCGCTTGATCCCTTAAATATGTATTTTAATGTTTTCGTTTCTTTCATGCATGTGTTTCTAACGCATTTATAAGATTATTTCTTTGTTGCTTTGTATGTCCCTCCCCCACAGTGTAACCCCCGCTTTCACTATATTTGATGTCAGTATAACATGTGGAGGAGATGGGGACAAACAAGTCGTTTAAGGATTCAGGTGGACCTGTTGCAACAATGAGAAGTACAAAATGTCATGTCAAAACCAGCTTTACAATGTCGGTGTGTGGGGGGGAGGGGGGTATGATTGGGTGGGGGGGAGGGGGGAGGCTGGGAAGGGAGGTGAAGGAAAAACAAAGAAAAAAAAAACAATTAGCAATAAAAAAAAAATTGAACAACTGCCAGTGGAGAAACCAGCTGTACATGATCAATTTCTTTCCATGGAATCTCTATTTGTCTGAAGAGAATTTCTTCATCAGTTCCCTGGCCCCAAGTCTGAGACAGGTATATGTGGAGGAGACAGGACAGGGCAGCCTAGAGATGGACAGTGACTCATCTGGAATGGAAGAAAGAGCTAGCATGTGGCAGAGATTGAGCCCAAAGCTAAGCCTGACTCTGGATCCAGAACCTTCCCAATGCACTGTCGTGCCAGAAATGAAAGCCAAGCTTCAAAGCCACCAAGAGCTGCTTCTAAGCCATTCTGAAAAGTGCCCACATTCACCCAGGCATCCCACCAGAGACCCCAGGTATAGTCCAGCAGAGCACTTGAAAGCAGAAACCCAAGAAGCAAAGCAGGTGGCCTGCATCCAAATTCAAGAAATGTAACTCACTCAATTGTCACTGTGGCCAGGCCTGAGATTTCCAGTCAGTCCACTACACTCTAGCCTGAGGACAGTACCTATTAGGATGAGACCATATAAGACACGGATGAAGGCCCTGTCTGACTGCCACTGCCATTAAGAACAGCGTTATAGATAGGTGCCCATGGCACATGCTTGTAATCCTAATCAGGATGCTGAGATCTGAGGACCATGCTTTGAAGCCAGCCTAGGCAGAAAGGTCAGTGAGGCTCCTTATCTCCAATAAAGCAACAAAAAAGCCAGAAGTGGAGCTGTGACTCAAGTAGCAGAGTGCTAACCTTGAGCAAAAAGCTGAGGGACAATTCTAGGATGGTGGTGTGGGGAAAGACTATTACCACAAGCCCCTTTAGGACAGGTATTCTCACTTATGCCCATTTCCTTCAGAGCATTGCATAGCCCTCACCTTACTGACTTGCCTCTCCCTGTTTCAACACAGGATATTCACTTGGCCAGTCTATCTTGCAGCATCCCGAGCAAAGCAGCTTTTTCTCTGGGGTTTAACCAAGGAGCCAATACTGTCTGTGATTGGTTAACTGTGCACAGTCCAGAATCAAGGATACCTGGGGTCCATCTGGCTTGGCCATCTACTGTTGTAGCTTACAGCGTATTGTTCAACACTTCTGTTTTCTTATAATAGTTCTTGCTCATGGGTCCTAATGGTTACAATAAAATAACTAATAGGGTTACTTGTGTACACACACACACACACACACCACTGCAACAGTACTACAAAGGAAACAAGGCAACTCAACAGGGAGCTTCAGGACTCAAACATCTACCACATCCTAAGTATTTCCTGTTTCTTCTTAAGTAATTATTAATATTATTCCTATTTTGGTGCCAATACTGGAGAGTGAACTCAGAGCTGGGACACTGAGCCCCACTCAACTGGGGACTGAACTATCCCTAAGCTTTTTTTTTTGTTTTTTGTTTTGGGTCCAGTCATAGGGCCTAAACTCTGGGCCTGAGCAATGTCCCTTAGCTCTTCAGATCAAGGCTAGCACTCTACCACTTGAGCCACAGCACCATTTCCGGCTTATTTCTTTTTTTTACTTATGCGATGCTGAGGAATGGAACCAGGGCCTCATGCATGCAAGACAAGCGCACTACCACTGAGCCACCTTCCTAGCCCCTCCTTAAGCTTTTTCTGCTCGAGGCTAGTGCTATACCATTTGAGCCATACCTCCAGGTCTGGCTTTGTGCAGGTTAATTGGAGATAAAAAACCTCACAGACTTTTCTTTCCAGGCTGGCTTCAAACCAGGACCCTCAGATCTCAGTCTCCTGTATTGCTAGGATTACAGTTGTGAGCCACCCACACCTGGCTGAAATCTTTTTTTTTAACTTGCATGTTTTTTATAACTATTAGATATGGAGATTAGTAATCTCTGCTGCTCTCTTTTGTTCTTAGCTGTATTTTCTTTTACTTAGCTTCTTCCTTAAATGATTCTTTATTTTATTTATTTATTTATTTTTATTTATTTATTTTTTGGTCAGGGGTCCTGAACTCTGGGCTTGGGCACTATCCCTCAGCTCTTCAGCTCAAGGCAAGTGCTGTACTGCTTGAGTCACAGTGCCACTTCTGGTTTTCTAGTGGTTTATTGGAGATGAGAGTATCATGGACTTTCCTGCCCGGGCTGGCTTTGAACCACGATCCTCAGATCTCAGCCTCCTGAGTAGCTAGGATTACAGGTGTGAGCCACAGGCACCCAGCCCTTAAACAATTCTTGTAGGAACTTCATTCATTAAGAATAGGGCCAAACTATGCAAGGCAGGATTGAACTGGAACAACTAGTTATGAGGAAAGAACTAGGCTTATTTACCCCCTAGCTGTTCCTTCTACTGTAATTACTAGATTTGAAAAAGCAAAACACCTGGCCCCCAAACTAGGAACTGCCCGTTGCTTTAGGTCAAGAAATTGTTACAGGAGTACTTACGGTTTTAATTGTTTGGGGAATGTTTGTGACTTAAGAGCTTGCAAAATAAAATAACTGCGAAGTTCTTCTGTACACCACCTTGCTTGAATCTGCTCTAAAAGAATGCATTTTTTTTACCTTTATAAACCCTGAGCTATTTGAGTTTGGGACTGCTCATTCCCTAGATGAGTTAACCCTGGCTGGTCAATTGAATAAACTATCTTTTAAGATACTGGTCAGCGTCTGTGACTTTGTCCAGGGGGTCAGTCCACTTCATCTGGATGCCCCAGTGAGATCCTATTCTCGCCTGAACAGGATGACTCCTGTCATGACCTGACTCCTGTGTCAGGGGACAGGCCACATGGCCGCACTTAGTGGAAGGCCTTGAGAGACATTCCTCAGTCCCAGGTGCCCTTGCTCTGTGAAACCCCTGAAATGAACTCTGGAGTTTGTTCTACCAGTAAATTTCTGCCTGTCATCATCATGTAAAAACATAAATGAGTTGTTTTAAACTCCCAAGAAAAGTCATCAAGTTTTGGTGTTAGCAAAAACTTGAAAATTAACTAAAGTTCTTCTTCAAAATAATGCAATAATCCTTTACATTTTTGAGAAGTCAGATAATTTGATTACAATGTGAACAGCTTAATGCACTAAAACACCAGATCTTTGGTTTTCTGTAATATCCAAGTTACTATTCACTGGCAGAAATTTCTTCTGTTGTCTGGCCTCAGTCCCTCCTGCTCTTAGAAATTTACTTTCTCCCCTGAACCCCCTTTTCCCTGGGAAAAGAATAGCCATGGGTACAAAACTGTGAAATCAGAAAACAAAACACAATTATTGATAAAGGGAAAAAACCTCCTGGTAAAGAAAAACCCCAGACAAAGGCTGACCAGTAGTCAACTTTTGTCCTTTCCCCATCCTTGATAAAAAAGCAAAAGAACATCGCACCCTTACTCAATTTTACCAAACTGGCAGCTTTGCAAAAGCCTATTGACAACCGAGGCTTATCACCAGCTGCATTAAAGAGCAGTTAGGAGCTTATAATAAAAATAATTTCTAAAGTAGTGTCAATAGCTTTGATAGTATTGATCATGCTGACCAAGTCAAGATTATGTTTTGCCTATGCTTCTGTGAGTCAAGGCTATGTTTCTGCCAAGTTTTGCTTCTATAACCTTGCTTGCTTGCCTTGGTAACAAGGCCTTAAGCCCACCAATTGAAGACCACCGCTGAGTGGTCCCACTATGAGTGACCTATTACAAATGATTACATATGATATTACCATAAAGAACAAATTAATTTAAAGGTCATATAACTGTAACCAATGAAAAATATGCCAAACCTGCCTTGCATGGCTTGTATATATAACTCTATCTAATCTACCCCTATAAAAACACATCCTACCCTGAGCTCAAGGCTGTTCCTACTTTCCCAGTGGAAGGAAGTGGTCCCATGTGGTAGTAATAAAGTTCCTAGCTCGGCAGAGAGTGTGCGGGCAGCCGAGATGCCACAGCCGCCCAGGGTCTCCCAGCCCCCAGGCCCTCGCAACCCCCCGGACCCCCGCAGGCCCCCGGGCACCGCCCCAACCCCGGAGCCCATGCGGCCCGCTGGGATGCTGCTCCGGCCCAGGCGGCCGCCACCGCTGGTGCTGCCCTCGCCGACAGATCCCATGGGCGAGATGCTGCCGCCAGCTGAGGACGCACCAGGGACCCCACCGCGGGCGGTGGCGCTAGCCCTGAGGCAGGTGCTGCGCACTCCCGCAAAATGTCCTCGCTGCTACAAGTTCCTCAAGAACAAGGTGCCCAAGGCCACTGGCCAAGCGCCCGGGCCCTTGGACGCACAGATCCACGAGCTCATGGGGCTGCTGGGCGACGATGGGCCGGACGAGCGCGCCCGCCGCCGCCCCGCGGGGCCGGGGTGCCCACAGCATGGCCGCCACCCCGCCCCCTCCGCGCCCGCACCAGCCCTAGATGAGCCAGGTAGGCAGGCGGCCGCGGGAGAGGGAAAGGGTCGGCAGGGCAAGGGGGGGGGCGTGGGGGGGGGAGGGCGATTGGGGCTGGAGGCTGGAAGGGGCGGCCGGGGCCGGAGGGTCAGAGGCCGGAGGGTGGGCTGCAGCACTGACCCTGCGCTCCCTCCCGCAGCTGCCGCATCGCCCTGGGCCCCTGCCAACCTCTTGCCATCGGCCGCCACACCATCGCTGAATGCTGCCCTGCTGCAGACGCTGACGCACCTGGGCAACATCGTGGGCATGCTGGGCCTGCTGCGAGACCAGCTGCTGACCCGGAACCAGCACGTGGAGCAGCTGCCTGGCTCCTTCGACCAGACCTTGTCCCTGGCCCTGGGCTTCATCCTGGGCAGCGTGGCCACCCTGTGCGGCATCCTGGGCAAGCCGAGCTAGCCACCCCGCCACCCCCCCCACCCCCAGCATTCAAGAAAGCCTTTTTGATAAAAAAATAATAATAATAAAGTTCCTAGCACTTTTATCTGGGTTTCGTGAAGTCTCTTTTGGATCCAGGATATAATAGATGTAGGCCCAAGTGAGATCCAGGACCCTGGGCCTTGAGTTCAGGGACTTTGGACTGGTGTCAGAAGAGCCACTCCCTAGGGGACAGCTGTGGAGAGAAGTTCCTAGCAGGAACTTAGAACTCAAAAGCCTCTAGAGGTAAGTTGAAAAGCCTGGCCAGGTATAGTGGAAGGGGCAGAAGGGGAGGTGGGATGCAGCAGAACTCCCAGCCATGGAGGAGTTTGGGATGCGCCTCTCCCCAGTGGAGGCAGATTAGGGTTCTTAACCTGGAGTCTGGCCTCACTTGGGTTCTTATTTGTTCTGTCTGTCTGTTGGAGGTGCCTTCTGCTGCTGTTTGCTTATGCCTGTCTGACCATTTGGTTTGTGTGGCCACCTATCTGTGTCTGTTTTAGTTGACATTTCTGTCTAAATGTCTGAGAACCACAAGCATGGAGAAAGGGATGAGATGGAGAATCTCCTGTTAAACCTATGTCTACAACCCTAACCCCAGATGTTGGAGAAACCTTGGGATGAGGTGGAGAATCTCCTGTCAAACTTAGTTCTCCACTCTGGTGCTGATAAAATTCCAAGGGGAAAGCTTATTTGGCCCAAGCAGGAAAAGTAAGAAACAACTTCTCTTTAAGCTAATTCTGAGATCACTGATATCTTGCTTTTTGTAGAAATGCACCAAACTTCTTTATCCATCACTTTTGGAAATGCTTTTAGAACCCTTTTCTTATTTTCAGGAAAAAGCCAGGGCATATGAGTACTGTTACCCAAGGTCATCTCTGCACTCTCTGCCAGGTAGATTGGCCCTCCCTTAATGTAAAATGGCTGCAGGAGAGCTCCTCTAAACTAACACCTCTCTTCTAGGTTCAGAGAGTTATTTTGGGGCTCTCAGTCACCGAAGTCAGGTACCCTAAACGCCAGAGCTCACCATTCTCTGAAAAAAAAAACCCAGACAATTATTCAAGTTATTAGAATCTGTTATTTTTGTTCATTTGGACATCTCTGGGGGAATAAAAGTTCCAGCTCTGTCTGGGCCTGGTCATAGACCTGCTCTGTTTTGTCTGTGTTGCAGCAGTCAGGACGTGGGCATGGGAGGTTGCAAGACCTTACAAGCTTCAGGCTGCATTTTCCTGCAGAGGCAGCCGGAGGTGAGGGCATAGACAGTTTGAGCCTCGTTTGGACATTTGGCTTGTCCGAACAGTTAAAAAATTGTAAAATGCTCTTGTCTAAAAAGAAAATTGGATAAAAGATAGGCTAGTTCAGTTTCAGGTGACTCCCACCTAGCCTTCCTCCAGCTGAAGGTATTCACAAGGCCAATTGGTAAAATGCATTGCTAAACAAGCAAGCCCTGGGTAAATGAAGCTCAGCAAAGGCACTTTGTTTTACAAATCTTAAATCTTTAGATCAAGATTCTGGACTGATTTTCATTTTTGTGCACTTTAAGTTTTGTATGAGTATGTTGGAACATGTTCAAGATGAAAATCAGCATGCTGTAAAAAAAAGAGTTTAAACTGTAAGGAATGTCATCAGATTTGTATGCCAAATATCTTAAAGGATTATTGTATTGTTTTAAACAGGAAGTTTAGTTAAACTTTCTAAGAATTCTTTAATTTACAAATCAAAATCTGTATTTTAAAATTCGGTATTTTAAAATGCAAAGGTTGTTTACACTGTAATCAAGTTATCTGACTCAACAAAAAGGCATTGGCTGTTTGGGATTTAGTTCCCTCTGCTAAAACTTGGGGATACTATTAGAAATTTAAATATAAAGGTTTATTTAACACTGTCAAAGATTTTACCTGTTCTGTCTAAAACTTTACCTGTTCTGTCTGAAACTATTTCATTCAAGAATCAAGAAAAAAAAAGGGAAAAACTTAGACTCTAATAGAAGAACTGTCTTTTGAGGTGAGGGATGTAGAGGCAGACGTGCAGCTCAGCCAGTCATGCAGGTTGGGACAGACCCTGGGGGGAGTCCACGCATGGTAGAAGAGGGCAAGCTGGCACAAAGGTAGTTCAACTAACCCTGAAGAGTTGGGTGCATGCACATTCCTTAGGAGGGGCTGTATGACCAATCTTTGTCCTGTCCCTTTCTCTTGCAGACAGACACAGGAAACATAATGGTAAAAATGAGTGATGTCATGATCTGATTGGTATTCCTAAAACTGCCACTTGGATGTATTAACTTTGAAAAAGCCTTAAAAATATGGTTAGAAAATTTATTAGTATATGATTTGCTTTCATTGATACTCTGCAATTGGATATGTTTTTTTAAAAGGCATATAGATGGGCTGGGAAGGTGGGTCAGTGGTAGAGCACTTGCCTTGCATGCATGAGGCCCGGGCTCAGTTCTTTAGCACCACATAAGCAGAAAAGAAACAACCAGAAGAGGCACTGTGGCTCAAGTGGTACAGCTCTAGCCTTGAGCTGAAGACCTGAGGGACACCACCTAGGCCCAGAGTTCAGGCCCACAACCAGACACCCCCCACCAAAAAAATAAAAAAGCATATAGGTGTTAAGTCTAGCTTCTTGGTACAGTACTGGTGATTAATTCTTGCATTAACAAAAAATGGTCATTTGAGTTCAAAAGTTTTTAATGTATATCTGTTTTAAAATGAGTAGCCAAGAGGAAATAGTGGTACATATCCTCAAGATTTCAAAGGAGTTTTCAAAATACAAATGAAAACTAAAGTATAAAATGTTAAAGCAGAGATTAATAAAAGGCTTAAATTAGGATTGGTAAGACTTTAGCCCACTTATTTCTTGGGCAGTTGTTTCTTCAAGGTTTGTTGTTGGGTGATTTAACTTTTGAGTTCCAGGTATATTTTAGATATGAGACCCTTGTCCGTTGTATGGCTAGTGAAGATCTTCTCCCAATCCGTGGGCTTTCTGTTGATCTTGCTAGCTATGTACTTTGCCATGCAGAAGCTCTGCAATTTCATGCAATCCCATTTGTCCAACCTTTCTTTGATTTGTTGTATTTCTAGGTCTCTGTTAGGAAAATTTTGGAGACCTGGGTTTCTCTTATTCCATCCTGTAATGTTTTCAGAGTGTCTGCTTTGACTCTGTGGTCTTTGATCCATTTGGAGCTGATTCTGATGCAGGGTGATATATAAAGATCTAGCTTTAGTTTTCTATAAGTAGTTAACCAATTTTGCCAGCACCATTTACTGAAGAGGCTGTCTTTCATTCTATTTTTTTAGCCCTCTTATCGAAGATTACAAAGTTATAGGTATGTGGGTTCATTTCTTGGTTTTCAATTCTATTCCATGGGTCCTGAGATCTGTTCTTGAGCCAGTACCAAGCTGTTTTGATTTCTACAGCTTTGTAGTAGAGTTTGAAATTTGGTATTGATATTCCTCTAGCAGTGTTCTTTGTGTTAAGGATCGCTTTTGCTATTCATGGTCTTTTATTTTTCCATATGAATTTTTGGATTGCCTCTTTTATTTTCCTGAAGAATGAGGTTGGAATATTGATAGGTATCGCATTGAATTTTTAGATAGCCTTGGGAAGTATTGCGATTTTCATGATGTTGATCATTCCAATCTAGGAGCATGGGAGGTTTTTCCATTTTCTAATTTCTGTTTTGATTCCTTTTTCAAGTTTTTAAAGTGGGTTCCTCATAGACTCCACATAGACCTCCCCTGTGACCCAGCAATCCCACTTTTGGTCATTTAGTGGAATTATCACAAGCAAAGCCGTACTAAAGCTACCAGCACAACTATGTTTATTGCAGCATTATTTACCACAGCTAAGATATGGAACCAACCCAGATGATCCTCAGTAAATGAATGGATCAAGAAAATGTGGTATATATGCATAATGGAATTCTATGCCGCTATCAGAAAGAATAACATTGTCCCATTTGTTAGGAAATGGAAAGACTTGGAAAAAAAATATATTAAATGAAGTAAGCCAGGCCTAAAGAAACATAGGTCCCATGGTTTCCCTTATTTTCAATAACTAGTACATGTCTGAGACAATCAGAAACAGTCAGATACGTTGATGTAAGGTTAAATGAACCCCAAGATAAGGACTCGAATAGTTTTTCTTTCTTGCTATTGTTTATAACATATTTATAAGATGATTTGTTTGTTGCTTTGTATGTCCCTCCCCCATGGCGGGGGCGGAGGGGTTGGAGGATGGGGAGGGTGGGAAGATATTGTAAGGGGAAAGAAAGGAGGAGGCAACAAATGTACTCATCACCTTGCCCATGTAATTGAAACCTCTACATATGGTATTTTCACAATAACAACAAAAAAAAAATTCTTTGAACTTAAAAAGAAATTAGGATTGGATGGGCTGGGAATGTGGCTGGGCTGCGAAAGTGGCTTAGTGGTAGAGTGCTTGCCTAGCATGCATCAAATCCTGAGTTCAATTCCTCACTACCAGGTATTCAGAAAAAGCAGGAAGCAGTGCTAGCCTTGACCAAAAGAAGCTCAAGGACAATGCGTATGCCATGAGTTAAATCCCAAGGACTGGCAAAAAAATGGAGATGAATTCCTGGTTATAAAGTTTGAAAGTTAAATTGTTAATATTTTTCTCAAAGTGCAAAAAGGAAAAATTAGGATTACCAAAATAATTGCTTAATTGCTATTTCAGTTTGCTCTTATAGTTTTTTTTTTTTTGTAACAGTTCCAGCAGGCCCACACAAAGGAGTAAGGATTCTTACAAGTTTGTCAGATATAACTTTCGGCCCTTAATAAGTTCGAGGTAGACCATGCTTTAAAAAACGATTTCTAAAGACCCTCTTTGTTTCTTTTAATTGGAGTAAACATGGCCTTTTGTTTAGACTTGTTGATCTGAGAACTGTGGTTCAAATCCAGCCTGGGCAGAGAAAGGTCCCTGTGAGATTATCTCTAATTGGTCAACAGAAGAGTTGTTTGGGGGCTCAAATTGGCAGAGTGCTAGCCTTGAACTCAGGGCCTGAGCGCTATCGCTCATCTCTCCAGCTGAAGTCCAGTGATTAAGGAAAATGCCAAGGTGTGTGTATCCCAGCATGGAGAAAGACACTCCTGGGACCCTGGCAATGATGAAACATCCAGAGGCAGTTACAAGCCACTGCTCAGATGGCAGAGATGGTATCAGATCCTGTTTGGCCTTTCAAAAATTGAAGGACTGGGAAGGTGGCTCAGTGGTAGAGCGTTTGCCTTGCATGCATGAGGCCCTGGGTTCGATTCCTCAGCACCACATAAGAAAAAAGAAAAAAGAGGGAAGTGGCACTGTGGCTCAAATGGTAGAGCACCAGCCTTGAGCTGAAGAGCTGAGGGACAGCACCCAGGCCCCGAGTTCAGGCCCCACGACTGGACCCCCCCCAAAGAAATTGATCAGAGCCAGGAAGTCATGAGAAAGTAAATTGTAATCATGCCTTTCTAAATGTTTGTCTGCTTCATAATTGGGCAAGAATGTGCCAGTCATCTAAGTGGGTTGTAAAATGTGTGGGATAGTTTAAATTCCCAAATTAGGGCTTTGAGCAGATACAGGGCATAACTGTTGGAGACTTCTTAAATTACAGGAGGGGTTCATTTTACCTAACATCATCTTATCTGATCTTTTCAGCTTGTCTCAGACATATACTAGTTATTGCAAATAAGGGAAACCATGGTGAAGAGCTACAGTAACTCCATTTTAAGATCAAACCTCCTGAGCTGTGCTGCCCTCAGAGTAACCACCAAAGAGAAAGTTCTCAGACAAACCCCAGGTTGCCACCAACCCTGCCCATCCTTAAGGAAAAGAACAGTTCCCTAAGTATTCCATCAGAAAAAGGCAAGTGTGGTCAGGGTGGACTTAAACCCCCTGAACTTGTGGACTTGCTTTTGTGGAAACCCCCTAAACTTGTTTGTTCGATACTATAAAAGCTGTTCTAATTTTGTGCTCGGGGCCTCTTAGCATCACCGGTTACCAAGTGTGCAGAGGACCAAGCTCGAGCTTTCAATAAACGACTCTTTGCTGTTTGCAAAGAGCCTGGTGGTCTGTGAGGGGCACCCGAAATCGGGTACTTCAATGGGATCTATGTTTCTTTGGCCCAGCTTACTTCACTAGATAAGGACACAAGTAGTTTTTTCTTTCTTGCTATTGTTTCTAACATATTTATAAGGTGATAGTTTTGTTGCATTTATGTCTCTTCCCCCACAGTATAAGCCCTGTTTTCACTGTATTTGATGTTGGTATATTTTGGGGAGGGGAAAGGAAAAAAAACAAATTGTTTAACTAGGGATACAGGTGGACCTATTGCAACAATGAGATGTGCAAAATCCTATGTTGAAAAGCAAACTTTACAACTTTGGCACCGGGGGTGAGGGTATAGTGGTGGAGATGGGAGTGAAGGGATGGTAGGGGAAAACCAAAGGAGGAGGCAACAATGCTTGATAAGAAATGTACTCATTACCTTGCTCGTGTAATTGTAGCCCCTCTGTATTGCATTTTCACAATAAAAATTATTTATATATATATGTATGTATATATATATATGTATGTATATATATATGTATGTGTATATATATATATATATATATATATATATATATATACATATATAAATTAAAAAATTGCAGAAGGTAACAGCCCAGGGAAAAATTCAGATCTCTTACAGAAAAAACTTCAATGACTTAATGTACATAAGAAAAAAAGTGGGGAATGAGATAAGGAGGTCAGATCTGACTGGTGCCATATTGGCCACATGGTGGATGATAGGGTCTCGTATCTTGTCTTCATGCCGGGGGAAGGAAAATGCCTCCATCATCATCTGACTCCCAGGTGATGGATATTCCAAGATCCCTGGAGGCAGGGGTGAGCACTTGGCTGATAGAAATTACCAGTCCCAGGCACTGGACTGGCAGATTTAGTAACCTGTGGACCTGTCCCCTGCTGAGACCCTATTTAGGCCCAGCCCAGCCACCATTATGTCATGCCACATGTGTCACTGTGGTCATGTCTTGTCTTCTGACTCATCTCCAGTCATCATGGCATCACAATTCAACTCTCCATTGGAGTTGAATTGGTTTGTTGGTATTTTTGTTCTTTCTTTCCTCTCTAGACTGTTTCCTAACCGTGTTTTGTGTGTTTGGGGGCTTCAGGCCTTTGTAAAAATGGGTGGCCAGCAGCCTGCTAACTGTGTAATAAAGACTCCAATATTCCATCTACCTAAATGTGGCTTCTAGGATGCTTTACATCCGGCGTAGTTACCTATTTTCTAACAAAGATAAAGTGAAATATTTTGAGTGTCCACAATTATTTTGGGAAATTTTCCTAGAATTAATAGACTAAGTGCTGGTGTTTTAGTCATAAAATAGAATGAGGTAATTTGATATGGTAGGAATGGGGCGTAGACTAACACTTACCATGTATGCAATGTTATACTAGTAATTCCAACTCTGAAGACTTCAATATCATCATCTGATAATTAAAAATAAAAGTAGTTCTAATTTATTTAATTATTTTGAGGATTAAATTAGATAACCTAAAGTACTTGGAAAAACAATCAACATTTGCTACTTTCTACCTGTTATTTTATCATGTGATGAATTCTAACATTTTTCATGTGATATTTATATTGTGTCTATTTAGGATATACAATGTGATGTATTGATATTCATTGCTTTGTTCACTTTCCTGTCATTATGAGGAAAAAACCTGCAAAGAAAATTTCTGAAGAGGAAACTATTATATTTTCTCATGGTTTAAGAGAATGCAGTTTAAGATCAGATGTCTCCATTGTTTTTAATTGTATTTAATTAAATAGTGGTACGAAGGAATTTCCATTCAACAAATCAGTTTATAAGTACAAGAGATGTTTACATTACATTCCCACATCCTTCCAAAGCTCACCCCATTTTCATTTTTTCTAGATTCATACTATCCGCATTGAATATTATGCCTTCACCCTCTTCCTCTATAACTCTCTTTATTCCTTCCCTTTGACTTCCCTTCACAACTTCCAAGTGATAGTTTCCTGGTATTCATTTTTTTAGATTAAAAGTTCAATTTTATAAGAAATTACACTTCTTAAATACTCCTCTGAAAAGAGAATGCTTTGGTTAATTCTGTTGTGAAAAGTTGTGTAATACTTTTGCCTAAAGGTCTAGCTTCCAAATAAGCGACAGAACATGGTTCCTTTGTGTGTCTGGTTCTGGTTTACTTTACTTAACATATTTTTAGATCTATCCATTTCTTTGCAAATGATGTAACAGTCTTCATATTGGATGGGTGCCATCCAATTGTGGATATGTGCCACACTTCTCTAACCATGCCTCTGCCAAAGGATATCTTGTCTGTTTCCATAACTTTGCTAAGGGGAATAATGCAACAGTGAACATGATTGTGAAAGTGATTGTACTGTAAATTTTTGTGAAAATAATGTAGAGAGGGGTTACAATTACATGGACAAGATAATGAGTACTTTTCTTATCAAGCATTGTTGCCTTCTCCTTTGTTTATCCTTCCCATCACTTCCCAGCCACCCCCTGCCCCGCAACCCCAACCGATTCTCCCCAACCACCCACCAAAGTTGTAAAGTTCATTTTCTACATGACAACTTGTTCTTCTCATTGTTGCAACGGGTCCACCAGTATTCTTATTTAAACGACTTGTTTTTCCACTTCCTCTCCACAAATTATCCAACATCAAATACAGTGAAAGCAGGGGTTATACTGTGGGGGAGGGACATAGAAAGCAACAAAGAAATAATCTTATAAATACTTTAGATACAAATGCATGAAAGAAAAAAACATTTAAATACGTATCTTAGGGTTCATTTTCCTAACATTACATTATCTGATCTTTTCTTCTTGACTCATATATATACTAGCTATTGCAAATAAGGGAAACCATGGGACCTATGTTTCTTTGGGCTTGGCTTACTTCACTTAATATAATTTTTTCCTAGCCTTTCCATTTCCTCACAAATGGGGAAATTTCATTCTTTCTGATGGAGGCATAGAATTCCATTGATTATATATACCATATTTTCTTGATCCATTCATCTACTGAGGATCATCTGGGTTGGTTCCATATCTTAGCTGTGGTAAATAATGCTGCAATAAACATAGTTGTGCTGTTGGCTTTAGTGTGGTCTTGTTCGTAAACATTTGGGTAAATGCCCAAAAGTGGGATTGCTGTGTCAGGGGAGCTCTATGTGGAGTCTTTTGAGGAACCTCCATACTGCTTTCCAAAGTGGTTGAACAAGTTTACATTCCCACCAACAATGCAGTAAGGTCCCTTCTGTCCACATCCCCTCTAGCATCTGTTGTTATTAGAGTTCTTGATTTTTGCCATTCTAACTGGAGTGAGGTGGTACCTCAATGTTGTTTTGATTTGCATTTCTTTTATGGCTAGGGAGGTTGAGCATTTCTTCCTGTGTCTATTGGCCATCCTTCTTTCTTCTTCAGAGAAGTTTCTCTTTAAGTCATTTGCCCAGTTATTTATTGGGCAGTTGTTTCTTTGAGGATTTGTTGTTGGGGGATGTAATTTTTTGAGTTGCAAGCATATTTTAGATATGAAACCCTTTTCCGTTGTATGGCTAGTGAAGATCTTCTCCCAATCTGTGGGCTTTCTATTGATCTTGCTAGCTATGTCCTTTGCCATGCAGAAGCTCTGCAACTTCCTGAAATCCCATTTGTCCAACCTTTCTTAGTTTGTTGTGTTTCCGGGTCTCTATCATGAAAACTTGGCCTGTGCAAAGGAGACCTAGGGTTTCTCCTATTCCATCCTGTAATGTTTTCAGAGTGTCTGCTTTTACTCCGAGAGCTCACACCAATACTCCTCCAACATTTCAGTGGAATTGAAAGAGAAAGTTCACTACCGAACACATTCTATGAAGCCATCATCACCCTCATCCCAAAACAAGGCAGAGACTCATCAAAAAAGAGAACCATAGACCCGTTTCTTTGATGAACATTGATGAAAATTTCTCAACAAAATTTTGGCCAATCGACTTCAGCAATTCATCCAAAAAATCATACACCATGATCAAACAGGATTCATTTCAGGGATGCAAAGCTGGTTCAATATACACAAATCAATTAATATTATTCATCACATCAACAGGAGCAAGGATAAGAACCACATGGTTATCTCAAGAGATGCAGAAAAAGCGTTCGACAAGATACAACACCCCTTTATTATGAAGGTTTTGGAAAAATTAGGAATACATGGAACATTCCTCAATACAATAAAGGCTGTATATGACAAACCTACAACCACCATTATACTTAATGGTGAAAAACTAAAGCCATTTCCTTCTAACTCAGCAACAAGACAAGGATGTCCCCTCTCTCTGCTTCTCTTCAATTTAATGTTAGAATGCATAGCTACAGCAATAAGACAAGATGCAGACATAAAGGGGATCCAAATAGGGAAAGAAGAAATAAAACTCGCCCTCTTTGCAGATGACATGATCTTGTATCTAAAGAATCCCATAGACTCCACTCCCATATTACTCAAGCTGATTCAAAAGTTTGGCAAAGTAGCAGGGTATAAAATTAACGCCCCCAAATCAATGGCTTTTCTATATGCCAACAATGAGTAAAGGGGGGCTGAATTAAGAAAGCAACTCCAATTGTAATAGCCCCACAAAAAATCATATACCTAGGAATTAACTTAACCAAAGAAGTGAAGGACCTCTATGATGAAAACTTTAAAAACTTGAAAAAGGAAATCGAACAGAAGTTAGAAAATGGAAAAAACTCCCGTGCTCCTGGATTGGAAAGATTAACATTGTGAAAATGGCAATACTTCCCAAGGCTATCTACAAATTCAATGTGATACCTATCAAAATTCCAACCTTATTCTTCAAGGAAATAGAAGAAACAATCCAAAAATTCATATGGAACAATAAAAGACCCCGAATAGCAAAAACGCTCCTCAATGGAAAGATCACTGCTGGAGGAATATCAATACCAAATTTCAAACTCTATTATAAAGCCATAGTAATCAAAACAGCTTGGTACTGGCACAGGAACAGACCTCAGGACCAATGGAATAGCATTGAAAACCCAGAAATGTACCTACAGACCTATAGCCATCTAATCTTTGATAAGGGAGCTAAAAAAATAGAATGGAAGAAAGACAGCCTCTTCAGTAAATGGTGCTGGCAAAATTGGTTAACTACTTGTAGAATACTAAAGTTAGATCCTTATATATCATCCTGCACCAGAATCAACTCCAAAGGGATCTAACT
Organism: Dipodomys merriami; assembly: GCF_024711535.1. Lineage (NCBI taxonomy): Eukaryota > Metazoa > Chordata > Mammalia > Rodentia > Heteromyidae > Dipodomys > Dipodomys merriami. Next base: position 32,604 of record NW_027202440.1, read on the forward strand.
TTTTGGAAGAATTCATGACTATCTTTCTGGGAGCAATCCTCTAGCCAATTTTCCAGAAAAGCACATCACTCCCTCCATCTCCATCACAACTTTTTGCAACTCCTCAAAAACACAACTACCACCTACAGGTCTCAATAAGCAAAAAACACTGTGCCCATATTCTTTCAATACATTTTGTCATAAGTTTACACAAAATGTAGTGATAACCTTCTATGTACTTTCTTAATGTGGGAATGAGGGACGTGTCAATAGAGTAAAAGTAAGAAAAATGCAATTTAATTAGCTATTGGAATATTTACAATCCTTTTCAGATCTAACTCATAACCTCACTTACTATTATTTTAATCTTTATGTCATTACTTCATCTATCCCCTAAATTATAACAGGTGATTAAAATACAAAGGCAAAAAAGTGTGGTTTGATTTTGACACTCATATCTGAGGATGCACAGTATGGATAAATAAATGGATTAGAATTAATAGCCAATATCAATTTTGTTAAAGTAAAGATGGTTTTTCCCAAACTGATTCTCACAATTCATATTCCAGTCAAAAACAAGTAACATGTGACAATTCCCTTTGTTTTCGTCCAGTCGTGGGCCTGAACTCTGGGCCTGGACTCTGTCCCTCAGCTCTTCAGCTCAAGGATAGCACTGAACCACTTGAGCCACAGCACCACTTATGGCTTTTTTCTTTTTGCCTAGGTGGTGCTGAGGAATCGAACCCAGGGCTTCAAGCATGAAAGGCAAGCCCTCTAACACTGAGCCACCGTCCCAGCCCCTCCTGATTATGGTTTGTTTCCATTTTATTTTATAATCAAGGATGATTTCATAAATTTATTGTAGATACACAAATATGTTTAAATATTTCTATTTGTATGCATTGATATATACATACACACATATATTGTGAAGTTTATAATGATAATTTATACATTCTGTAACTGTACAATTTACTAAATTATTAAAAATATCGACGGATCATGCCTGAAATCCTGGTTACTCGTGAGGCTGAGACCTGATAATCATGGTTTGAAGCCATCCTTGGCAGGAAAGTCCATGAGCCTCTTATCTCCAAACAACTACCAGAAAATCAAAATTGGAACTGCGGCTCAAATTTGTTGAGTGGTAGCCTTGACAGAAAAAGCTCAGGGACATCACCCAGGCTCTTAGTTCAAGAACTACAATCTGCCAAAGAATATCTATTTAATTTACACCTGTGTAAGTAGAGTATTTCCATCACCCAAATGCACATCCATGTTCATTTGCAAGGTAACTCTGTTATGTCTGGAGTACCACATAACATTATCACCTAAGTAGAAAGCATTGCAAGGTGGGTTCACTCTATCTCATTGATTTTTCTCCAGTTAAAAACTCAAATCTTACAATTATTCCAATTATTTAAAATCATAGCTTTTTTCTTTAATACCCATAATATTAGAGTTTGAATTGAGTGACTTGTGTCTCCTAAATGGGTGTTCTTACCACTTTGTCATGCCACCAGCCCTAAATTATCCTGATTAATTTTCAGATAGAATCTGGCTTCCTACTTGTGTGTGATCTTGAGCTCAGTCCACTTTATGTTATTCTTCCTGGAATTTAGGATAACAGGTCTTGGCATTGTGTACAGATCTTTCTGTCCAGTCGGGGCTTTAACCACTATCCTCACAACAGTACACTCCCACATAGTCAGGAGTTTCATAAGCTTATCATAGCTGATTTTTCAAAAAATTTTGCATTTCCTGCAGGTTCTTGAGTATTGAATTAATTTGTGTTTTCTTGGTTTGTTTTGTTTCATTTGAATGTATGTGTTGAGTTGTTCCTCATTTTTCCTTTTGTTTCTTTCACTCAAGTTCTTACCTAAAGTGCTGAGAAACCAATTCTTCTTCTCAATATAGTCAAGGTGAACATTATTTACTCCAAGGCAATTTCAGTAATATTTAAACACCTTCATATCTATGAATGGTATATGAATGCTTAGTGCTGAGAAGAGTCTTTTTATTTTCACAGCAGTCTTTGACATACACAGACAGATCATAAATTATATAAAGATAATAAAACTACAGATGCTTGTCAGGAGGAGAAAAACCTATTATTAATTGTTTGACAGAGGCTTCCCCTCTAGTGAAAGAAATATGCTGCTTGATGCAGGATTTCACACAGTCATATTGCTAGGAAGAACCTTAAACAAGCATCTAACACTGAAGAGTTTAGGGAGATGAATTGACCTCCTGAATAATTGACTTTTGGGTGAAATGAAAGCAGGTTTCCAAAAAGAGAGCAGACTTTAGAGAAACATGATGAGTTGTATGTAAATAGGTGCTTAGCTGATTTTGTTAATTGGTGAACTAATACAGGGAAATAAAGTACAGCAAGGAGAAAAAATAAAGAACTCTGTATTGAAATACTCATTTGTGTGTGTGTGTGTGTGTGAGAGAGAGTGTGTGTGTGTGTGCACACTCGTGCCTGTACAAACACGCACATGTGCTCATGGATGCATTCATCATTCCCGAGGCTTGATAGTGCCTGGGCACTATCCCTAAGCTTCTGTGCCCAAGGATAGTGGTCTACCACTTGAGCTACTGCTACACTTCTGGATTTATGGAGATAATTGCATGTATTTTCATGATTGGACTGGCTTTGAACAGTGGTCTTCAGATCTCAGCCTCCTGAGTAGCTAGCTAAGCTGATTCAGCCTCTGAGTAGCTAGTTAAAATTCTGCCTGTCTTCTATGCTTCACTGCTCTTTTATTCTTTTTCTGAGGTAATCACAAGCCTAAGTCATATATATGTCTAATTTCTTTAAAAATACTGTCACTGCTTGGCACCAGGGGCTCCTATCTGTACTCTTAACTACTTAGGAGATTTGAGAACAGAACCCAGGCCAAATTTTAATGGACTTCCTTCTCAATCTATAGCTGGGTGCATTGGATCATTTCCACCATCCTGCACTATCTAGAGACTAAGATTGGAAGGACTGCGGATCTAGGCCAGCCAAGGTAGGAAACTAGACAAGTTGTTGTGCAACTCTGATGCCATTGATGATGGGAACGCTAAAAGGACAGATCAAGTGCATGTTCTTGTGGAAAGAGAACCCCTATCCTAAAATTAACCACTGATATGATGACAGCCTAGCAAGAACAATACCCCAAATTGAAATCCCCACAATTTCCCACAACCAGAATAAGTATACACATTAACATCCAAAAACATAGTACAATATGTTGTTTGCTTCAATATTATCTTTATCTGATTATCATATGATGTGACAGAATAGTTTCTTCATTAAATTTACAATATATTTAAAAAGACCTAGAAAATTCTTTCTTGCTTATGTTCAAACGAATGGCAAATTGCCTCATTTTTACATATTTGACTACCACTAAAAATTCATCCAATGATTATTATAGTAATATATTCTGGTTTATTACTTTACTATGTAACAGTTTTTAAACTTTTTGCTTCTATGAAGTTTAAGTATTTAAATGTATCATTGAAATATATTCCTTGGGTACTTGGGGCAGATTTTTATAAAGATTTTAAAAAATGGCTTCTAAGAACGCTTAATTGGTATACTATTTGATTTATTTTAATTTCAATTTAATTTTATTGTAATGGTAATGTACAGAAGGGTTACAGTTACTTAAGTAAGTTAATGAGTATATTTCTTATGGAAGGAACATTGTAATCCGCGACATCGATTTTTTTTTTGTATACTCAAAAACAGCTTTTGCTGTTGCTATTGATCAGTGGGTCCTTTTGCTTTCTTTGTTCATGCATTTTTATTATAAAATTGATATACAGAGGGTTTACAGTTACTTCAGTTAACTACAGAGTAAACTTCATTTTGTATTTGAAATTTCAAAATTTGAACCTAATTACTTATTTTCTTTTCTATCGTTAAGGAAATTTTTTTTGAGAGTTGTAGGAGTAGTTAATTTAATTTTGCATGATTTCTACACATGTAATTTATTCAGATACATATATTTTGCTTTAAAAATATTTAATATGTGAATATTTAAAATTATTTTCTTAATTTTTATACGGTTGGTGAATTTAAATAAATTTATTTTCTTAAAGTTCTAAACATATTTTTCCAGGTAACAAATAACTACTGTTTTTTCAAGAAGCACACTTTATTAAGAAAGGATTCATTACCTGGTCACTTTATTGTAAATATTTGAACTTGAATATAAAAAAAAGTTTGAACTGGGCATGGCGATTTGTGGCTTCCATTTTCTAGCTATGGTAGAAAATGCAAATAGGGTTTGTAATTTGGGAGAGCCTGAGAAACTATGAGACCTTTTAAAAATATCCAGGGTGAAATGATTAGAGATATAGAGCATCTAGTTATCATATTCTAAATCTTGAGTTTAAACAACAGTAACATCAATATTTTGTCAAAATATAAGGATACATGTTTCAAAATGTTTATTTAAAACTTGTTTGCAAAGGTTCTCCTGTCTTCTATTTCTTAATTTTCAATTTACTTAATTTATAGAAATCGAAGTATATGGTGACTATTTTATTTCTATGAAACTTTTAAATAGTACGAGACATATTATTATATATATTAACCTATTTTTACTATTTGTGATAATTTCCTCTGTTTAATATGATATAATATCAAGATTCCAAATGTGTGTATGTGGGGGGGTGTATCTGTGTGTGTTTATGTGGTTTGTGTGTGTATGTGCTTTGTGAGTACTTTGTAATGCTTGGGAGATCACACCATTGTTTCACTTATGCTAGGCCAAGGTTTTACCACTGAACTGTACTGTCCAGCTATAATTTAAGTAGTGTTTTAAATTATAACTTTTAAAATTTCATTCCTAGTATGTTTTTTTAAATTATATATGATAAAATGTGATCCATATTCTATCCACGTCAGCAATTTTCATTATTATTTTATTGTTATTTAGAATATTTCCACTGCCTTTCTACTTCCAAACTCTTGTGTTTGTTATTGATAAAGGTTTTACATTCCTTTTTTTCTCTCTTCATTCTTTTTGCCTTTATAGTTTACCTATTCTTTCCCTTATTTCTTTGGAAATTAATTATCATATTCCTATTACAATTTCTTTACAATGCTTTATTTTTTCCCACCTTCTCTGACTCAGTCCACACTGTTAGGTGGATTAAAAAGAATCTTGATTCAGGACACTTTGATTATTTTCTTCCTTTTCTTCTCTTAAGTCTTTATGTTTGTTGAAACACAATAAAAATGACATACTGCTCCTATGTGGTCCATCATTCTATCCCCTCCAACTCTCGTCTGTAGTACAGCTCAAGTCGTTATTATTAAGCTTTATTATGCTACAACGTTATCTAAATCTTAACTCATTCCTAAATTAATTTTAGTTGCTTCAAACATTCTCTAAAGACATTTTTCTATATAATATATCTGGGCCTTGTGTTTTCACAAGGTGCAGAATATGGGTGACTATCAAACATCTAGATATCTCTGTATAATATTGGTCCTCCTGCTCAATAAACTTATGTATAAATTCAAAGAATACAGGTCAGTCAGAACAATCTTGTAAAAATTTTGAAAAAACACACTATCGAGGATGTATGCTAGACCAATTCCTGTAACTTAATTTTATATCTATTTTAATGTCTGTTCTAAAATTTACAGCATTTCTATTTGAAGAAATGTTAAGTTTGTGTAAATTAGGCTTGGAAAACCTATGATTGTACCATTCACTTCCAAAGCACTAAAATGTATAGAATAAAAGGAGATAATATATTGCATGTGAATTTTATGTCAGAAAAAAACTATCGTTTAATATACTTCACACAAATTGCAGAATACCTAAAAGGATGTTTTTTTGGTGTTGGGTAAAAACTTTTCGTAAACTATAGCTTTTAAAACAAAGATGTGATTTCTGTTTATTTTTAGGTTTTTTATCTGTTTTTTTTTTTTAGTTTACACAGAGATAACTCAATCAAAAACTGTATGTGATAACTGGAATAACTAGGAATTATGCATCACTTATAAGTAATTGATAACATTTTCTGGAAGAAACTTTTAGCAAATGAGAGGAGACCCAAATCTATGCATCTGCATTTTATGAAAGCCATATGTTACTTGCTCAATCCAATTGCTTTTCTCTACTTTCCTAAGAAAAAAAGTATTCTCAAGATAAGAGCCAAAAGCAGTGAATATATACAAAATAAACAATCATCTTGATTTATTTGTGAAAATAACAAATGAAATAAAACAATTCCAGTTAAGGGACTCCAATATTAGTATCTATGAAGATGTTCCTGAATGCCAACATCCATTGAAATTTTGGAATTTTAATTTCTACCAACATATGAACCCTTGAACAACAAAACAAATGTAGTCTTAAAGCAAACAGACCTTGGAATAATTTTCTTAATTGTTTTGAAATTACAAAAGAATTGATACCATTAAGAAAATGATCCTTTCCTATGGAAATCATTTAAAAATGTTTATCACTTATTATAATTCAAATACCAAACAAGAGTATTTTTATATAATCATTACAAATATAATTTAATTATTATTGTAAAATAGAATAAAAGACCAGTCTCAATATATTATCATTATTCTTAATTTGTAATTATTACCTAAATATCTTAAAATATCTAAATAGTCATGTCTTTAACATAGTTGTAAATATTCTATACATTTTACTTAACATTTTCCAGGGGCATGTATTCATGTCTCTAAAAAATTGTTTGCATAGGGGCTGGGAAGGTGGCTCAGTGGTAGAGCACTTGCCTTGCATGCATGAGGCCCTGGGTTCGATTTCTCAGCACCACATAAGCAAAAAGAAAAAAGCCGGAAGTGGAGCTGTGGCCCAAGTGGTAGAGCGCTAGCCTTGAGCTGAAGAGCTGAGGGACAGCTCCCAGGCCCAGAGGTCAGGCCCCATGATCAGACCAAAAAAAAAAAAAAGTTCACAGCAGTTAAAAGATGCTTTTGTGAAATTAATGTGATATATTTTGCTGTTGTAGTTTGTAAAGTCTGGGTATTGTCCCTAAGCATTTTTATGCTCAAAGCCAGCACTCTATATCTTGAGGCACAGTGCCACTTCCGGCTTTTTTCTTTTTGTTTATGTGGTGCTGACTAATCGAACCCAGGGCCTCAGGCTAGCAAGGCAAGTGCTCTACCACTGAGCCACCTTCCCAGCCCCTAACAAGTACTTTTCTCTCTGGGCTATTTTTGAACACAATTCTAAGATCTCATTACCCAGAATACCTGGAATAATAGGCGTGAGTCACTGGCATTTTGTTTGATGTATTTTGTAAATTTTAATTATGTTTTAAGATTTTTGTTTCACTATAATGTACAATGTTCTACACATATATTTTGATATATGTATATATTTCTGATGACAAATAATCTCTAAAAATGTATATCTTTCTATACATAATATATATATATACATATTTCTGAAGAAAGACTTCTTTATAACTTTTATGCTACTATTTTTGATTTTATCTTTCCAAAGATATAGTCTACTTTTCCAAAATTTTCCTAGCAATAAATCACTAATATTTCAATAGAATGTAGTTTATTACTTTCAAGGAAATTTAAGATATACACATGATATTGTAGTAATATTTATATTATATTACATGAAATAATTCTGTTCAAACTTAAAAATTTGTGTGAAGTGGAGGGGAGAGAGGAAGTTATATCATACTGGTTAGGAATTTGCAATACTTCAAAAATCTATTCCATAATTTGTCTTATGCACATAGTCAAACTACTTCTTATGGTTTCGTTTTTTGTTTCTTTATTTGCTCAAAATTTTAATATGGATTCAACCACAGTGGTAACATTAAAATTATTAACCAAAAAACATAGAATCATAGATTCATAACCAAAAATCATAGATACATATCAGACTTTCAAAAGTTAGCACTTACGATGCTAATAATAATTTTGGTGAAGATGATGATGACCACAGTGTATCCTGATAATGACAATGTTGTGATTGAAAAGAAAAACACTTTACTGAGAAAATTTTGATAATTCATCTTATCTAATGGGCAGAGGCAGAGTGGTAAGAAGAAATCTAAAGTGCTTCCACAATATACATATATATATATATATATATATATATATATATCACTAATATAGCTGACAGCTATATTAGTGATATATTTAGCAATAAGGACCACAGGTGGAAATGATTGATTTAGGGGAAAAAACTCTCTGATATTTCTAAAATTTATATTAAACAGATACAAAATAGGTCTGTTTAGACATCATCAAAATGTGTACAGCCAGGAATATGAAAAACAATAATAAAATTGGGGGTATTATTGAAGGGAAGAGAAAAAGGAAATTCGGACACAAGTGTGAGCAATGTGAGCAACAGTGTGGACAAGATTGGAAGAAAGCAATAAATTAGGAAACAAAAAAGTAATAAAAGATTTTCAGAAGTAAAGGAAGGAAAGAATTTGCAGGAAGATATTCAAGGAAATATGCCACCTGGATTTGAAAAGTAAGAGGACATAGACAAGTTCAATAAGAACCGAGTTTTGGTGAAGTCATATTGATAAAATTTTTGAAATATGAATGTGAAGCCATAAAATTCTGGATCCATGAGTTCAACATATCCTGTTGATTTTAAATGTTGGGAACAAACACTTTCATCCTGACCTTAGAAGAATTATACAGGGGGCATGATAGGATGGGAAGCGGAAACAAAGGAGTAAGATACAATTCTTGATAAGAAATGTACTCATTATCTTGTCCGTGTAATTGTAAGCCCTCTGTACAGTATTTTCACAATAAAAAACAATGAAAAAGAAAAAAAAGAAGCATCCCTCATGTCAATTATGGTGCCTTTTTGGTAGCTTATAGAATTTGGAAGGCACTGTTAGGCCTGTTCTTTTCCAACGGATACACCCAACACTACCAAAAAAGAACAACAACAAAAAAGAATTATACAGATACAATTGTTCTGAACTTTACTTAGAGGTATTCTGTATAAATTTTTTAATTGTGAAAATGCTGTACAGAGGGGTTACAATTACATGGGAAAGATAAGGAGTACATGTCTTATCAAGCAATGTTGCCTCCTCCTTTGTTTCTCCTTGCCATCCCTTCTCATATCCCCCCCCTAAAGTTTGTAAAGTTCGTTTTTGAATATTTTTGGGGGGAGGTCTGGTCGTGGGGCCTGAACTCTGGGCCTGGGCGCTGTCCTTCACTTCTTCAGCTCAAGGCTAGTGCTCTACCACTTGGGCCATAACACCACTTCTGGCTTTTTTTCTTTTTGCATATGTGGTGCTGGGGAATTGAACCCAGGGCCTCATGCATGCAAGGTAAGGACTCTACCACTGAGCCACCTTCCCAGCCCCATTGTTTTTGGATATTTTTGAAGCCTTTGTTTAGCCAGGAGTTTATACATTGAACTATAACTCAGACAAACCTAACTTGTCCTACAGTTCCAATTCTTGGCCCATGTATCCACATCAGTTTGGGATATTATTGAAATATCTTTAGATATGTTTGGATATCTTATCAGCCTATTCATAATAAATGTCGGACAAGTAACACTAAGTATTAGGTTGAACATACAGCTTTACTGATGTGATTGAAGATTCTCCGAATTGATTCTTCTTTAGAATAGAAAATTCCTCAATAGCCATTGAAACATCATAACTGCCATATAGTCTATTTTAAACTCTAGTTCTTATTAGGGATATTTCTATGTTGAAATAGCCCTATCAATCAACCTACCACAAATTCAAGTGCTCTTATAAACTTCAAGCTTTTATTGAATGGAAGAGTTCAGATATTACCCTCACCACTAGGATTAAATGCCTAAAAAGATAAGACATTTTGCTTTAGTGCCTTTCTTTCATTTTCTCATACCCATTTTCAAGTAGGGAAGGATGATGATATAGCAATAATACAATGGTAACTTGTATTAACACAACATGTAGGATCTAGTGTAAATTCAGATGCTTACTAATTAGCTCCAGATTTTGTGGATATTTATATTTCTACAGGGAAAACTAATGAGCTCCAAGGAAATGTCCCTAAGGAGCCTTTCAATTCTAATATCACTGTTCATCTCAAAATGCTTTAAATTCTACATCCTCTACTGTGGGTGTAGGGTTATACTGTGCAACTTTTCTCCTCAGAGAGTGAGTACTGCCCTATTGCTTAACATGGACAAAGTACCTTCATACATAGACTGGGTGTGTGCAAACAAATAGTGGTAGTTAAACAATGTTCTTAGCAGTTTGTAAAGATGAAATGGAAATAGAGCAACTATGAACTCAAAAGGAATGTGCAAAAAAGACAAAAGCACAAAGTAGAATGTGCCAAGGAAATGCAGAAGTGTGATTTCAAATTATGTGCTCAGGTGTGAGGGTGTGTTCAAAGTATAGCTTCAGAAAATGTAGTTGGATAACTTTGGGGGAAACACTGCTTTAAACTATTCTGGGATAATTGTACAAGTAGAAGCCCCTAGCTCTGACTCTAATCAGCCACAACATCATCAACTTTGGGACTATTTTCCACGTGCAAAGTGAGAAAAACAGGGCTCATTACATTTAGTGTTCAGGTTGAAGTAGTGGAAATCACATAATTTTTCTTATAAGTCTTCATTTATTTTGGAGCATTACAGTAGGAAAAAGCCAAGTAAATATTTTGCATGTACCTAAATTAATTGGGATGTATTATATTGGTCTCTCTTTAACTGGGAAATTATAGATTATGTCTTTTTATACTCTAACTTGGGACAATGATCTGCTGTCAGTTATTTTCTTCTCTTCCCCATCTTTTGCCCTTCCACTTACATAATTTTTATTTAAAGAGACATACATGAGCTTGCATTATTAAAACCTTCAAAATTATCTGAACTACTTCATACTTCTGGCAGACTCCTATATTTTTCTCAAGGGAATATTTTGTCACTACCATTTTTATCCCATATGATATTGGACATCTTGCTGCCTAATTCAGTGCAAGATATACATTAGACTCATCCAGATATCTCAACACTTGTACGACCATGAAATCTTATCTTCCTTAGAAATCGTGATTTTAGAATGTCTGAGGAGGTGGCATCTGTCATTTTAGAATGACTCTAAATGATACTTACATGCAATCATGTTTTAAACCAATATGCTCCTCAGTAGATGAATGAATTGACAAAATGTGGTATATATAAACGCGGTAGAATTCTATGCTTACAATTCATAAGGAAGTGGAATGACTTGGAAAAATCCTACTAAGTAAAATAAACAAGACACAAAGAACGATTCCATGGTTTCCCTAATTTGTAATAAGTAGGGAATATCTAGGATAGTCCTAAAAGTTGAACAGAATGGCTCAAGGACTATTTATAAGATGATGCTGAGCAAAATGAAGTCCTGCATATGGAAACAGAGGTTTTTCTTTGTGGTTGTTGTTTTTAATGTACTATGTGGTTTCTTTTTTCTTTTGTGTTTTCCCCTATGGTTTTCTTTTGTGTTTTCCCCTATGTTTTGTCCCCTGCTATATTTGATTTCAGTATCATGTGTCATTGTATATAAATTTATCTTAATGTGGCAAGGGAAGAGGAATAATAAAATGGTGAGACAAAGGACAAATGGCAAACTAATGCAGTAGCAATGCACACAACACAACATGTTTGAAATATAAATTACAACTTGTGAGGGGTATTGAGGTCAAGGAAAACTGAGGAAAGTGATGGGGGGTAAAAAGTTTGACTTGTTATGTATTCACTACCTTACAATTACTGCAACCCCTTCTATATATCACCTTGACAATAAAATTAAATTGAAAAATAAGCTACAAAAATATAATTTCAATGTGTTGGTTGGTATGGTAAATATGATTCTATTACCCCTTTTTTTTATCAAAGGGTCATCAACTTGAAGGTTATCAAACTATACAATATTTTCACAATATACTTGCCATTATTTTGGAACAAAACATTATTTTAATATTATCTCATACTAACCCAAAAACGTTCAATTCTATGGAAACTCCTAACTTATAAAACTGAATAATTGTAAAGAGGACAGAATATATATGTTCTTCAAAATTCCTAGGACTGCTAAATACTCATTTTCAAATTCTGAACATGCTATACCAGAGACATTTAAAACAGTATCTGTTTGCACTTTATTTAATTCTGCCATAGATGCAGTTTCCAATGGGATGTTACACATTTAAAAGTCAACAGATAAAATAGCCATTTTCTGGTAGAAGATAAAACTATGACCTATCTATAACAATTAATTCCTGAAGAGTTAACATTTGTTCATCAGAGTAAGCTATTATTTCGATGACAAAGAATCCCAAGTTTTTATGCCCAACAGTTTACAACTTGTAAGGTGCACCTTAAAATTCCCTAAATTTATATCATGACTTGCTTATCACTACTGTGAAAATATACTGCACTTCTGCTGTGATACACTCCCAGTTGTGCAAAGAACACTACACAAAACTTTGCTGCATCATTTCCCTCCAGTGATATTCTTGAGATCAGAACACTTGCAAGTATTATTTATTTTTATGTTATTATATATTATTGTTTTATGTATCATAGATATTCAGGAGATCTGAATATCTGAATATTAAGATCTGAAGATTATGGTTCAAAGCCCACTCAGGCAGAAAGTTTTCTTAGATTCTTATCTCCAATAAACTGCTAAGGAAAAGCCAGACAAAAGTGGCACTGAGGTTCAAGTGGTAGAGCAGTAGCCTTGAGCAAAAACAGTCTCAGGGACAGTGCCCAGGCCCAGAGCTGAAGCCCTAGTACAAACCAAACAACAAAAACGAAATAAAAACACACCTCAAACCTAGCTTTTTACTCATTGTATACAGATGTATGTAATTAAGGAAATTTCTTCCTGTGTTATGTATAGGTAGAAGAAAAAGGATGACACAATTATTCTCTTCATACCATGTCACACCAGTCTCAAAAATTGCTCTTTTTCTAAATTTATAAATTAATAGCATCCATTTGTTAGCACCTCTTTCTAGATTTTTCACATTATCATGCTATACATGAATTATTGGAATTATATATTAACTAAGTTCTAATTATACCTCACTTGAAAGAATATTCTAGGCAAATAAAATGCCAGAATCATTTGTGAATTTCTAAATTAAATCTTCTACTTGAAAACAATTTTGCAGTATCCTATAGAATATGAAATTACAAGCAAAAACTACTTATTTTAAATCTAAATTCTAATTTAGCCAGGTCTACAAAGTCCTACATGAGATGAACTTTGCTATTTCTCTTAAGCTATTTGCTTAAGCTTTTGTATTCCTTCATAATTTCTTTGTAATCCAACAGAATGATGCTTACTTTTTCAAATATTTGGTTGGGAATCATGAGCTATTTTCTATCTAGGAATGTTCTGTAATGAAGACAGCATTTAAAACACAAGTGAGGATTATGTATGAGTTGTATATAGGAAACTTGAATTCTCAAAACATAATGACATAATTAACCCAAACTTCCAACTTTGTATTCCTTTCTTGTTTTTTGGATTGTTTTATTGAGGCAAAATTATACTACCTGTTTGAGGGAAGGTATCGTTATGTAATTCCACTCTCTAATCTCCTGTCTTAATTTGAGTGCTAGAATCCCAGGCTTGTATCACATTGCTCTGCCATATTTTGTTGGTTTATTTAATCTAGAAACAGGCTAGCAATTCTGAATTTCTCCAATGATCTTATCCACTAGACTGACTGCTCAGACTGTTTATGTACAATTTTCAAAGACGTTCTAATATTTGACACAGGATATGAACATTTTCAGATGCACCTGCAGGGGTCTCTGTTTCATTCCTCCATGGATCTGATTCCTTTAATAATGATTACTTGATTTTCTTACTATCTCTGTTCCCTAACTTTGTAATATTCTCAAGCTTTTCTGGGGAAAGTTCAATTGAGGGCTTTCTAATATTAAAAAATTATCACTTGTTCTAGTTTTACTCAGGACATATTTTCTATTATTTTCTAACTTTTCTACACATTCTGAGAGTTGTTTCATATATATGTGTTTGTACATATAAGTGCCTCTGTGTATGTGCATGCTTTTATGTATGTATGCCAAAACCTCAAGCTCTTATTCAGCAGTCTTGCTCATAACTAATATTCCATCACTTGAGCCATTTCTCCAATGCAACTTTTGGCTGGTTAATTATAGGTAGTGTATCAAAGACTGTTCTGCCCAGGCTGGATGCAAACTGAACTTCCCAAACTCCTTTACATTCTTAGGTTTCATCTTTCCAAGAGTATCAGATTTTAAACTAGTTACATTTTTGTGAGTGTAAAGTCTAAGCTGTAGCCCAGATTTTTAACTCAATAATACATATAAAGATAGATGAACACCCATGGTTTCCCTTATTTGTAATATCTAGTATATGTATGAGTCAAGCGGAAAAGTTCAGATAATGTGATGTCAGGAAAATGAACCCTTAGATGTGTATTTTAATGTTTTTTTCTTTCATGCATGTGTTTCTAATGCATTTATAAGATTATCTCTTTGCTATATTTCATGTCAGTATAACTTGTGGAGGAGATGGGGAAAAACCAGTTGTTTAAGGATACAGGAGGACCTGTTGCAACAATGAGAAGTACAAGTTGTCATGTCCAAAATGAGCTTTACAATGTTGGTCCGGGGGCGGGGGGAGGGGGGAAGGAGAAGGATGGGGATTGGGGAGGGAGGGGGGAGGCTGGGAAGTGATATGAAGGGTAAACAAAGGAGGAGGCTGCAGTGCTTGGTAAGAAATGTACGCATTATCCTGCCCATGCAATTGTAACCCCTCTGTACAGTATGTTCACAAATAAAATAAAATAAAATTTAAAAAAAAGATAGATGAACATACACATTACACACCTTGAGTGTACATTGTTAGAAATGGGATCTTAAGAGGGGTGCCAGTGACTCATGCCTATAATCCTGGCTACTCAGGAGGCTGAGATCTGAGGATTGCAGTTCAATCCAGCACAAGTAGGAAAGTTTCTGAAGAACTTATCTCCAATTAACCACCAGAAAACTGGAAGTGGCACTGTGGCTCAAGTGGTAGACTGCTAGCCTTGAGCTGAAGAGTAGAGGGAGAGTGCCCAGGCCCACAAACATCAAAAAAACAATAAAAGGAAAGGAAGGAAAAGAAAAAAAGAAATGTGATCTTATCCACCAATTCATTGCTAGTATAATTCCTGCTCTCTCAACATGGCATTATTTCCAGTTAAGTCCATGCTCTTATATCCGAATTGCTTTGGAACTAGAATTATTCCTCCCTTCTACTTTTCACAAAATTCCATGATTAGCTGTCATGATTTAGAACTAGTAGAAGAAACAGAGTGGCCTCATCCTTCATATTCCACTTAGTAGTAATGCTTTCTCTATATCACACCCATAGATCTACCTACTGGCCTTGGCTTTATTATTTCAAAATTGTCTTATTTGCAGAGTCTTCTATTCTGTATTGAACCATTATACTTAAACATAGAACTTCTTTTTCTCCAACTATTCTTATTGTTTCTCCTACTGTTAACTTATGAATACTTGGGAAATAATGCAAAACACACACAAATAAATGTTTCTGAGACCTTCTTCCCACTCAAAATTTGTCTTAATTTACAGACCACTTAGGAAATTTGAACTTAAAGTACTCCAGGATAATGGTTTTTTCATGTTTTTTATTGTAAAAATGATGTACAGAGGGGTTAGAGTTACATAAGAAAGTTAATGAGTACATAAATTATCAAACATTGTTACCTGCCCTTTTGTTTTTCCCTTGCCATCCCTTTTCTCCCCGCCACCCTAAATCCCTCCTCCACTCCCCAAGTTGTAAAGTTCTTGTGTCTTGTACATCTCATCTTTACGGTGGCTCATACTGTATCCTTGTTTCAGCATTTTGTTATTTTCTTTCTGCTCCTCACATTAGAAAAATGTATATGCAAGATTCAAGTCACCAACATTAAATATAGAAAAAACAGGGGTTATACCATGGAGGAAGAAACTAGAAGAGAAACAACAAAAAAATCACATAGTACATGTTAGATACATTAAAAACAATAGTAAGAAAGAAATAAACAAGTTGTGTCTTATGTTGGGGTCCATTTCACTTAACATCATCTTATATGGCCATGTGTACATGGATAATGTTTTACAAACCATGTAAATTCCATATTTTCTCATTATTAAGTTGTCTCTGAAACATGTGGTACCTCATGTTCAAAGATGTACTTGTGCTATTTCAATGAAGACACAAAATGTTCATTTTACATGGAGCAGCACCATAGATTATTACTGGAAGTAAATGGAAGGAACTGTTACTGGAAGTGGAAACTGATTCCGAGAGAGGAATAGAACATTGTGACATGACAAAGTTCAAGTTAATTTGTGTTCTCATTTTTACTGTAAAAGAAAAGAATCCAAGCCTTGAAGGAAACTCTGTCACTGACTTTATCGAGTGTGTTCTTTTTTTTTGTTTTTTGTTTTTGTTTTTTTTATTGTGAATATACTGTACACGGGGGGGAAGCTGGGAATGGATGTGAAGGGTAAACAAAGGAGTGTGTTCTTTACTAATATAAAACTTGTTTGTAAACTTCTAGTTGAGAGTATAACAAAAGGAAAAAATATGCCATTTGGAGGCCAACATAGAAAAAAAGGACAGAACGTTGCTTTAAAAAGTGTTCTACTGCAAAGAAACAAAGTCATAGAGGTTTAAAAGTGTTGTATGCCAAAATATTTCACTCCTGACATGATTCTCTTGTTGAAGGAGACAGATATCCATTGCTTTAATCTGGTTCTGAGTTCTCCATACCAATAAGGATTCCAAAAAGCAGGATCCAGTGAGTATGTTCAGCAAAAGGAGCCTCTTTTCAAACCAGTGTTTTAAGGATGGTCCCAAATAAATATGTGAGTATTTTTTGTTTGTTTGTTTGTTTGTTTTGTTTGTGCTGGTTCTGAGGCTTGAACTGAAAGGCTGGACTCTGTCCCTGTAGAGTTGTCTTTCCTGCCCACCTGCCCCCAAAGCTAGTACTCTATTCTTTGAGCCAAACTCCACTTCTGGCTTTTTTGGTGTTTAATTAGAGATAAGAGATTGACAAACTCTCCTGCCTGGGTTGGCTTTGAGATAGTAATAAATCCAAGTGACATCAACCATATGGACTTCTCTTTTGAACCAAGAAATATTAGATGAAGTTTATTATAAAACTAATATTTGGCAGTTTTTAAAACAAGAGAATATGTCCAGCAAAGAAGCCATAACTTAACTCAGCAAAAGTAGGTGCACTGAATTATTTTGGAATTATTTTCTCTGCTCGGGAATATTACTTAAAACTTACTTAAAACTTAAAACTTACTTAAAACTTAAAGCCATATTTGCACTTTTTCTAAAGCACCATTTCTAGGATTCTGGTGGTAATTGAAGATAAGATTCTCATGGATTTTCCTGACCAGTGTGGCTTTGAACCACAATCCTCCAGTCTCAACCTCTTGAGTAGCTAGGATTACAGGTGTGAGACACCACAGCCGACTCATACGTGCAGTTTGGTGCACGTAATGACACTATGTAGACAAAAAATGGAAATTTGAATCAAATGATATGACAATGCAGCTTTTCAGAAAAATTGAGGTAGCAATAAATATGTCCTCCTTTTCCATGTTCTTACATTAATGACTCATGAGCGTAGGCACTCTTACATTAGCATCCTCTGCTGTCTGTGTATGTGGACTTAGTATCAGAAATTTTTCATAGAGAAATAGAGAAAGTCTGAGATTTTTACAAAGCAAAGGAGATCAGGTATAAAAGAGCAGCATAGAAGGATATACAACTTATCACACAGAGATTAAGAACTAGCCTAAGTGATTAGAATGCTAAAGGCAATGAGGAATAAGCCTAGGTGATATCTACTTCTTCAATAACCAAAATGGTTCCCTAGAACAGTTTATGGTATAACTTTGTTATTATTATCATTTATTCCTTCCATCTGGAGTTATTCCTTCTCTTCTGTCAAAACTATTAATTAACCTCTGTCTTCTTGGTGCCATGACTTGCCAAAAAGGTTTCCAAATCTCACTTATACTACCCTTCTCATTGTGATTAGCAGTGACCACTCAAAATCCTGGAATATTTGAATTTCCGGGATTAATCTTCAACTGATATCTAAATACATTCCTGGTATTAATTGCCATGACCTATTAACAAAACGTTTTATTTTTGCTTAACACAGTATTCTAATATAGATAAAGTACATGAATTAGGACTATTGTTAGGTATCAGTAGGAAGGAGCAATTATATATTCCATGTATGGTTCCTTTATTTTGCATTTACTAGCTAAATGACTCTTTTGCCAGTCCTGGGGATTGAACTCAGGACCAGGGAACTGTTCCTGAACTACTTCTTCTTCTTCTTCTTTTTTTTTGATCAAGGCTAGCATTCTACCACTTGAGGCAAAGTACCAGTTCCACTGTTTCTTTTTCTGTTTATGTGGTACTGAGGAATTGAACCTACGGTTTCATGCTTGCTAAGCAATAACTGTTCCATGAAGCCACATTCCCAAAGTCCTAAATGACTTTCTTTTTTATATTAATAAGTTTTTTTGTGAAAATAGAGTACAGTGGGGTTACAATTACATGAGCAATGTAATGAGTACATTTCTAATCAAGCATTGTTGTCTCCTCCTGGTTTCCCCTTACCATCCTTGCCCACCGATTCGCCCCCCCCCACCAAAGTTGTAAAGTTAGTTTTTCGACATAATGACTTGTTATATTGGGACTTTCTTAAGATGGCATTAATTTTTCATTTGATTAACATGTATTATAATTTAGGGCAGGAGGAAGAAAAGGAAATGGAAAACAATAGTAAGTCCAGTAAGGCTATCACATCACTAAGGAAATAGTGTTAAGACCTGCAGGACTCAGAGCTTTTGCATGTGACATTATTATGTAAAATTTATAACCCATCATCTCCAACATCGATAACATTCTGCTTCCACTTTCCACATCAAAAGCCAAATATCTAAGACTTCTTATTGATTAGGAATGTTACCTAGGAAGGAAGGAGGATGTGGTAGGTGATGGTGGAAAAATATGTCGGTGTGGGGGGGAGGGGGGTATAATTGGGTGGGGGGAGGGGGGAAGATGGGAAGGGAGGTGAAGGGTAAACAAAGGAGGAGGCTGCAATGCTTGGTAAGAAATGTATGCATTATCCTGCCCATGTAATTGTAGCCCCTCTGTACAGTATGTTCTCAAATAAAATAAAATTAAATTAAAAAAAAATATGTATATTGGCTCCCTGTCCACATTTTTGTATTTTTGAAAAGTGCTACTGATGAACTCCCACTTACATCTATTTCACTTGCTGTCTGTACAAGATGCAGATAAATGAAGACATTTGTTCTGGGGGATAGACACATATGTTTACAAAATCCACTTCTGGACAAAAAGATACTAGGTAAGAAAGTATAAATTATTGTCTATAAAATGGTTTCTTTTCTTGGAGAACAAAAGGTAGTATTGAAATGATTACTCCAGCTTTCTTTGAGATTTTATGCTGTCTCAGTATCAAAAGGTTCTCTAATTCCTGTAATAGCCAAGCATAAAAGGCATGATATGAAGACCTCAGTATTTTATTTATTTTTATTTTTTATTGTGAAAATACTTTACAGAGGGGTTACAATTACATGGGCAAGATCAGTATTTTTAGAAACAAAGGTACATAGTAGCTTCCTTCCTGCAGAGACATGTGATGGCAAGTATTATAGTTCTCTTTTTTCCTCTTTATCTCAAGTGTTGCATATCTTGGTATATTGCTCTATGTCCTGCATCAGCTTCCTGTAGGTGAGATTTACCTCTACCCTGCAATGTCAAGATAGGTCATGTGACTTACTTCAGCTTACAAAAGTGAACCAGAAGTGGTGAAAGGGTATTTCTAGGGGAAGATTTCTATCTCATTTTCTGTGTCTTGTTTTCACTTAGCTATGAAAATAGCATATTTCCAGCATATTTCAACTTATATACTGGAAGAATATAGCATGTGAAATTGAGGCAAAACTCAAATGCAGCCTCGTACATATAACACAGGCAGAACTAAACTAATATTAAACATGATATTAAGATGTTAGTTTCTTAACATTCTTGTATACCTTTATGATAGTTGACTATAGCACACCAGAATTTAACAAATCCTAAACAAGAACTAAACAAATAAGTAACATTTCCTATTGGAACCTATTACAATTATTTATAAATAAGCATTCTCCATGTGATCACTTGTGGGAATTTCCATTTCTATAGATGTGTTTAATCACTCTAGAGCACTGTTTCTAATATTCACAATCATTATCCAGACCTTGTGCTAGAGATGATTAAGAAAAAAATATCTAGATTTTTCCTTCTCCTTTGCTCTTCTCCTTTCTCTAACATGAATTCTCATCCTCTCTCCAAACTTTCCTATTAATAAAGGAAGATTGATACATTGTGGATATCAAGAAAAATGGTTCAAATCAAGAATTTTATTTTTTCAGAAATAGATGAAGTAAATCTAAGTGGCTCAAGGAAAAATAAATACATGATATTTTTCCCTTTATTGCTTTCACCAGAGAGTCTGAACATGATTCTAAATATCTAATAAACCATTTGCCTTGGCTAAATTTTTAAAATTATAGTTTTTTAAGTAAATGATAATTTAAAAATTAAATAATTTTAAAATAAATAGTAATTTGTTATTTGCTTTTGTGAGGCATGAAATAAGACTGCATTAACATTGTGTGAGTTGACAGGCTAAATTATATCAGAATCTAAACATAATAAAAAATAGACGATTTTAAGATAAATAGCTTGTAGATTCATTTTTAACGTGACATACCCACAGAGGCATCTTTTGTCTTCTTTTCCTCTCCATGCTGATTCAACTTCAATAAGCAGTTCATGTAATTTAAATGGCTGTGATTCTTTCAGAAATAGATTAGACCCAAAAAAGTTACAAAAAGAGAACCAGTACTGGGTGGTGCATTCTTCAAAACTAGTAGTCAAATAAATATTAACTATAATTCCAAAATAATAACAATCAAATGCTCTTGAAAAGAAAAGATTGTAAGCAGAATGCATAAAAAGTGATAGTGCCAGAACGGCTCTCTGGCATTTAGGATTTCTGGTACATGACAATTTTTAATCAGGCATAATTGCTTTTAGGGACTAATGTTTTTTAGTTATATTTCATTGAAGAAATATGTTGTTCAAAGGCTAACAGGTTATAGTAAAAACAATGGTACACACTCACTGTACATAGCAAATACCTTCCCAAAATATGTCTTCACCAAATACCTAATCCTCAAACATAGATTTACATTATAGATAGATAGATAGATATAGATATAGATATATGTAAAGTAATCACCTTTCATCACCCAAGGAACACATATTTGAATAATTATCAGATGGGGGAAATATACTCAAATTGGTACTTAAAAGTCTCAGGTGTAGTTCGAAAGGACATGATTAGGTAAAAACCATCAGAAAGATGTAAAAAATTCTATCTTAGAAGATAAAGGAAAAAAACAACAACCCAGATTCTGAATTTCTGGAAAGCAGAACAGAAAGTAAATGAATTTTCCAGTAAAATAATTTGAAAAATATTTTAGCTCTATAGGTGGCTGGATTTTGATCTAATGAGACTTATTTTAGATTTCTGTCCTTTACAACTATAAAATGACAAATATGCTTTATTCAAGTCAATTAACTTGTAGAAATATTTTATAGCAGATTTGTATTAGTAAAGTAATTCAACTACAGCCTTTTCCTGATGCAGCTATAGAGACACCACATTTCCTATTTTTTGAGAATAAGAAAAAGGTGCCACATATATGATATACACATGTATGATGCACATACTACTAAGGGCCTTATATAAAGCAAGTCTTGAAATTCTAAATAATATTTAAATAAGAAGCTCCCTTTCTTTATTTTCACATTTGGGGACCACGAAGTACCAAAGTTATGTAGAAGGCTAGGGTAAGAATATGGGAATGAAATCTGTCTCCTAATAAGATAGAGAAAATTTCTGTAATTTTGAGTTACAGTTTCTAAAGTAATAAAAAATAAGGTAAAACAGAAACAGAAACTCAATTTTCTATCCTTCCTAACTTTCCAACAGAAATAAGAGAATCCAGTAAAGATAAAGCCATCCCAGGATGGTATAGGATATTATAATATCACTAGATGGTGAAAAAGAAGATAACAAAAATGTGTCCCCTGGAACAATGGGAAACAAAATCTACACCTACAGATTGTGATATAGCTAGAAAATAGTTTCCACCATGCTGTCTTTGATATTTTAGGTTTGTTTGCACAGCAACTTTCCTCTCTTAGGAAATGACCCTTTTTTAAGACCCAAGGATTGCAGCTTATAACCCAGAAACAATCACTGCTTCTAAAAGTAAGCAAGCATGATACTAAGAGTAACCAAGCATACTTCCATCGCTATAGATGCTAAACAAGAATGATCTTTTGGAATAGTCAAAGAATCTTGAACTTTTTCATACCTTTCCTCTTCTCCAAATCAAGAAGTCCTAGTCAAGATATGATAAGCATTAATAAAGGATTTATATATTTTTTATTGTTATCACCAAAGCAAATACACTTTCCTCTTTGCAAGCTTGACTTTGAAAGAGTCAGACCCTCACAATAATCTTATACACAAAAGTTTACTGCTTTGGCTTAAGTGTTTTCCTGCCTTTGCGTGTTGCTCTCAATTATTTTGGCAACTGCATAGAAAAACAAGATAAATCCATTATGCTTATGTTGAATTGTTCAAAGTCAAGCTGCCTTCAAAATTTTCTGTTGCCCTCGTCACTGCTAATTAAAGTTTAATTATTGCTCTTTAAATGCAACAAAAACATGATATTTTAACTTATATTATCATTGAAACCGGTGAAAACAGGAGAGTCTGTGATTGCTTTTTTAATTGTTTCCAAGTATTTTCCTTGGCTGTTTTCATTATTACCTTTGTTCCGGTCTTCTAATCAGGAATAGAGGATTAGCCAAAAAGATCTTCCTAAAATATAAGTTGTTAGGCAGAAAAAAAAAAACAGATGTTTAATTAAAGATTTTCTTTTTTTTTTTTTTTTTGTCGGTCATGGGGCTTGAACTCTGGGCCTGGGCACTGTCCCTCAGCTCTTCAGCTCAAGGCAAGTGCTCTACCACTTGAGCTACAGCGCCACTTAATTAAAGATTTTCATCTCTTAAGAGACTGAAAATCTCGGAAGATATTTTGCTATTACTGGCATTGTTAAGATGACTTGAGTGCTTTGGTTCTTAAACTAAGTGAAATACATGTAAAATGTTACAGTTGTTCCAAACAAAGATTATGGCTGCTCCAATGAGATGAAACCTCTAATAAGGTTTGAGGGCATATAGATTTTAGGGGAGAAGGGTTAATGTTAGAAAGTCAAGGGAGATTCCTAAAACAGCACTGCCTATCACGTATCAGTTATTATACTTAAGATATATAAGTATATATACGTACAAATATGAATTGAGTGAGAAATGTGTGATTTACAAAATTGATTCAATGACAACTAAATCCAGAAAACACTTCTCTATATTTATATGAACTAGTATATTTAGTGAGGATTTAAAAACTTTTAGAATATATATTTTAAAATCTTTGTAAAAATATTTGTTTATTTTTAATTTTTGTCGGTCCTTGGGCTTGAAATCTGAGCCTGGACACTTTCCCTCAGCTAACTCAAGAGTAGTGCTCTACCACTTGAGCCACTGCCAGTTTTCTGGTGGCTCATTGGAGATAAGAGTCTTACAGACTTTCCTGCCTAGGCTGGCTTTGAACCATGATTCTCAGTTCTCAGACTCCTTCTCCTTAGTAGCTAGTGTTACAAGCATGAGCCACTGGCTCCTAGCTACATAATTATTTTTTTACCTATTTATGAAGTATTGAGTGGTAATCCCATTCATTTATACCTTGTGGAATGATCAAGCTGTATCATACCCATTAAATTCTGAGTGTAACATTTCTTTTTAGTGAGAATGCTCAAAAACTTATCTTCTGGCTGTGATGAAATATCTATTCTTAACTATAATAACTTTTCATCTTGTGGTATATAATTAATAGATTTACTTTTAGTCATAGAAATCTGCTAATTAACATTATATAAAACATGATTTGTAAAGTGAAAGAAATTCATGGTTCCATTACTTGTTTTAAGAAAACAATTATGCTTTTGTTTTCAATTATATTTCTGTGGGAATGTGTAATATTCATTGATTTAACTGTTAAAATTGATATCAATACACTATATAAAGTTGATTCAAACTTGTATTTGAAAATTGCACACTTAACACAAATATAATTCCACTTTCCTCTACCTCGTAAATAAAATAACAGTAAAGCAAAGTTGGTGTTAGCCATTCATGTGTACAATCGTACAACTCGGGAGGCTGAGACCTGAATAATTTAGTTCAATGTCAGTCTAAATAGACAAAAATGGGAAAACTTATCTCCAATTATCCAGCAAGAAGCAGAAGGTGAGAATGTGGCTCAAGGATAGAGTGTCATCAGCCATGAGAAAAAATACAAAGGAGACCATTAAAAATCAAGTTCAAGGCCTAAAAATAAAACACACTCAAGGCAACATCAAAAAAGTATTATGAACATCAATAATGAAGATAAAATAGAAGAAAAGATCATGAGAAACAGAAACATGTGGAAGAAATCATTTGACAGAATTTTAATTCATGAGAGGGAAAAGTCGCAGTCTCATTTGTACAATCTCATTGTATTCATTTTTGTTGAAACCTGTCTATTGGGTAAAGTGAAAGAGTATATTGGATTACCTGACATTGGATAAATTGCCTGTGACTATGCAACATCCCACTCTCCTAAAATCTTAAATCGTGCTTGTTAATTTAAATAAAACATCATGTTAGAGAGTGTTTGGTCCATACAGACTGGGGTCTTTATTTTGAGGCTTCAGACCAGTGTTTTGTTTATAACGATTCCTGCTTTACCCCCCTTCCCTGGTGCAGCTATACCTCACTTAGCTGTTACCAAGCCAAGGCTTGGAATAGATCCACCTGCCTTAATCCCTCCCTTACTCCAGCTATAACTTATTTCACATACTCTCTGTCTTAGCATTAGTTGTTTTCTGACTAATTCCCACCAGAAATCTCTAATATTTAAGTAAACCCAGTATAAATAACCTAGTTAGAAAAGGGAGAAAGCGTTTAGCATTGGCTGAGGCTCTGATCTGTAGGTTTGTTCCCTAATAAATCTGTGCTACACTATCTTTTTTTTCATGGCTTTTGAGTCTGACAAATGATTGATTTGGTTTGATGTAATCCCATTTATCCTGAATTACTTTGGAAGTTTTGACCTGTGCCAAGGAGACCTCATGTTTCCCCTAACTCTTCCAGTAACTTTCTCAAGGTATCTGGACTTACATTGAGGGTTTCAATCCATTTGGAGTCGATTTTGGTGCAGCGGGATATATAAGGATCTACTTCAGTTTTCTGTGTACAGCAAATTCTACCAGGACAGTGTTTTGAAGAGGCTGTTCATCTTCCGTCCTGTGTTTCTGGCTTCCTTAACAAAAATTATGTGCCTATAGGAGTGGATACATTTCTGGATCTTCAATTCTGTTGTATGGATGGAATTCTGTGCTTCCATTGGAAAGAATGGCATTACCCCATTGCTGAAGAAATGGAAAGACTGGGAAAAAATGATATTAAGTAAAATAAGCCAGAACCAATTAAATATATGCTGCAGGGTTTTCCTCATTTCTAATAACTAGGTATGTCCATAAATCAACAAGATAATCTAAGAGATAATAGACAAATAATTGCACTTGGATGTGATTTACAGCACTCTACGCATTCACACGGCAAGAACAAGACAAGTTATTCTTAGGAGAGGATCACAATGGCTCAATAGCTTATGTGCATTTTGCCATATAAATGTTGCTAATTGCAATGAACTCTAAGAATTAATCATACATGTGAAATACATATATCTATATACAATTTTTAAAGATGTCATAAATATCCGACTTCTCTGTAAAATCAAAAGTAAAATTCTGAATTTAGAAGATAATATTGGAGAAAGTTTTCAACACATAAACTAAAATACATTGTAAAGCTGGTTTTGACATGACATTTTGTACTTCTCATTGTTGCAACAGGTCCACCTGAATCCTTAAACGACTTGTTTGTCCCCATCTCCTCCACATGTTATACTGACATCAAATATAGTGAAAGCAGGGGTTACACTGGGGGGGAGGGACATACACAGCAACAAAGAAATAATCTTATAAATGCATTAGAAACACATGCATGAAAGAAACGAAAACATTAAAATACATATTTAAAACCCCTCTGTACAGTATGTTCTCAAATAAAATAAAATAAAATATTATAAAAAAAAACTAAAATACAAAGGGGAAAAGCTGGGAGAGAAAAGCTAAGAGGAAAAGTAGAAAAGCTAACTATTGAAGACTTAATAAACAATTCCCAAAACTACACAAGAGAGGTGGGGTACAGTTCAGTTGTAGAACTAGACTAATATATACAAAGCCATGGGTTCAATCTCCAAGAAGGCCTAATAATAAGTTACTAGATAGTAGTAATACAATAATTACTTGAAATAAATGCTTTCATATTAGAGAGGCCTGAATCCTAAAACAGTAAACAAAATATTCTCAATTCTTTTTATGGCTTCTTTTTTATTGTGAAAATACTGTACAGAGGGGTTACAATTACATGGGCAAGCTAATGAGTACATTTCTTATCAAGCATTGTCTCTCAATTCTTGTATCCAATGACATGAAACTACAAGAATGAAGAGGAATTAGTTTCCTTTTTACCCTTTCCTTTCCTTTTCTTTATCGTTCTTTTCTTTTTTCCTTTGACACTACTGGTTTTGAAGTTGCTAAGGTTCTAACCAATTTAGATTATTTTTCAGGCCATACCTCCATTCAGCAATGATCTCTTACCTATGGATTCCACAAACGTGAGATAACAGGAAAATTACACTATATCTGGCTTTCTTTGTTTTTGTAGTTTCTCATGATTTTTTTGGTCAGAACTGGCCCTGATATCAGTCTTCTAAATCTCTGCCTTCTAATTAGCAAGGTATATTTCATCTCAAGCTTGGACCCAGAATAGTTTTCAATGTAAACATTGAATATTCACTTCTGTTTTCTAGATATCATTAAATTCTACTGAGGTTAGTATGGATCATTATGATGTTGTAAGAACAGAGATAAATCCCTTGAATTCTTTTTCCAATTTATTTTAATATTTCTAGTATACATCACACATAGAACATTAATATTTCACAAGTACTTTATGCAGACTTCAGTTAATTTATTTTGTACACATAGTAAGTCCAATATAATTTTATCAACACTACTTGAATATACAATATTTACAGATATGTTTCTTTACCAAAAATAAGTCTGTCTCATGCTTCCCTTTTATAATTAAACCCACTACTTCTCTTTGTCCCATCCCAGACCTGTTTCATCCTGGCAACCAACATTTTTTTTTCCTCCGACTTCTATAACATGCAATAAATAAGGTTTTTGGATTGCCTTCAAATCTTTGGTAGATTATTCCCAGTTATTGTATTTCTTAATATTGTATTATGTTCACTCCAATTGCCTTTTGGTACTGTCATTAGAAAATGTAGCACAATTCATTTCCCATTCACCTGAATAAGGCCTGAATTGACTTCCATTTCTTTGACTAGAGGAAATAATGCTGCTATAATGCTCTGTGTTTTTGCCTTTGGGTGAATGTTACATTTTATGACTATGAGTCAAAGCCTGAAGAGCACAATTCCTGTGCTATAGTGTGGGTGGTTGCATATATCACATTCAAGGAACCTGTCAAAATGTTTTCAGAATTGGCTTTCCCACTTGACATTCCTGCCAGGATCCAGTTTCTCTGTTTCTTGATAGGATTTAGTGTGGTCATTATTGTATTATGTGAAGTAATTCTCATACATGTTTTATGATGTCATTTTAGTTTAATGTGCATTTAGTTGATGATTGATGATGCTTTTCTTGTGCTTACTTTTCACAGGATGTATTTTGCTGGTTTCCAGTTGATGTTCTTTTTAACTTTAGGTTTTGAGATTTCTATGTAGAATCTAGATTTGAGGCATTCTTAAGGTATAGGATTTGCAAATATTTTATCCTTGACTATAGATACCCTTCATCATCATCATCATCATCATCATCATCATCATATTAGTATTACTACTATTACTTTTGTACATATATCTATTGTCCTGAGGCTTGAACTCAGTGTCCCTGAGATTTGTTGCAATTTGTAACAATTTACCATTTCAGTCATGCCTCACTTCTGGCTTCTTTGCTGATTAATCAGAATAAGATTCTCATGGACTTTATTTTGTGGGCTGCCTTCAAGTAGCAATACTCCAATCACAGCCTCCCAAGTAGCTAGGATGAGATATATGAGCTACCTGCTCCCAAATTCTATTCACTACTTGTATATGAGCTTTCACAGACTAAATTGTTTTACGCTTCTATTGAGTTCAACTATAGCATTTTCCTTTCCTATAATTTTAATGACAAATTTAAGAATGCTTCATCTCCAAACTTCTCAAGACATCTTCTTTTGCTTTACATTTACATCACTCTTTTTGTTTTATATGCCACGTTTTAATCCTGCTTGAAGTTAACATTTAAATAAACTGTTATGTTTAAGTCAATGTTCACTTTTTTTTTCCAGTCGTGGGGCTTGAACTCTGGGCCTGGGCACTGTCCCTCAGCTCTTCAGCTCAAGGCGAGCACTCTACCACTTGAGCTACAGCACCACTTCCGGTTTTCTGGTGGTTTATTGGAGATAGGAGTCTCACGGTCTCTCCTGCCCGGGCTGGCTTTGAACCGCGATCCTCAGATCTCAGCCTCCTGAGTAGCTAGGATTACAGGCGTGAGCCACCAGCGCCCGGCTTCAATGTTCACTCTTTAATTCTCTCAAATACTGTCTAACCTATCACCACTTATTAAAGAGAATGTCATTCCACAAATGTTTGGTTTTACCCCTTATTAAATATTCCTTGATAATATTTATGTGGATCTAACCTGGTGCCCTACAGACCAGCTTTACTATTGGACAGAGAAATATATTCCAACTTATTTTTCTTTCTCAATGACTCAAAGAGTGCTAGTCAAGTGTTTTTAGAAATTGTCATAAACATAAATAAAACTCTGAACCTGAGCGCTGTTGGCTTATGTTTATCATCCTAGCTGCATAGGAGACTGACATCTGAGGGTTGCGGTTCAAAGCCAGCTGGAACGGGAATGTCCATAAGACTTTTATGTCCAATTAACCACCAGAAAACCAGAAGTGGCACAGTTGCTCAATGAGTAGAGCATTCACTTTGAACTGAAGAGCAGAGGGACAGCACCCAGGACCAGATTTCAAGCCCCATGAATGACCAAAAGGAAAAGGGGAGGAGACAATTTATATCTTTACTCAGTTGTATCCTGCAATCCACAAAATGTATATGTCTCCATTTATTTATATGTTTGCTTTTATATTCAATGTTGTATAATTTTCAACGTTGGGTGAACAGCACTTTAATACATTTTGATGATGTGTGAAGATAGCACAAAGAAATTCACAGAAAACAGTTGAAAAATAAAGGGCAATGGGAACGGCAAAAGACAGAAATGGGTTAATCAGGCCCTTCATTAATATGTGAGAATGTAAAATATTTCAATAATTTTCTTCGTTAATTAATATACAGCAATTAAGAAACATCTTCCAAAGGCTTTGGTATTCAAGTATGATATAAAGGATAAATACATATTCTGTGGTGAAATGAAAGAAAGATAGATAAGAAAATACATACTTATAGACATTCTTATAGATATACTTATAGACATTCTTATAGACATACTTATAGACATACTTCAAGACATTCTTATAGACATACTTATAGAAATTCTTATAGACATACTTATAGACATACTTAAAGATATTCTTATAGACATACTTATAGACATTCTTATAGACATACTTATAAACATACTTATAGACATACTTAAAGACATTCTTATAGACATACTTATAGACATTCTTATAGACATACTTATAGACATACTTATAGACATTCTTATAGACATACTTATAGACATTCTGAGGCCTATTGGCTCATTGGACTTGAAAGATGCTGGTATCTAAGATAACACTAAAATGTTAGACTTGAGCCTATCTTTAAGACTGTTTAATATGATTGCTTTTTGAGCCAGTATTCTTTCTTGTTTTTGATGGTGGTATTTGTGCAGGTCGTGGGCCTTGAACTGGGCCTGGTCGCTGTCCCTCAGCTTTTCAGCTCAAGGCTAGAGCTCTACCACATGAGCCATAGTGCCCCTTCCGATTTTCTGGTGATTTATTGGAGATAAGAGTCTGATGGACTTTTCCTACACAGGCTGGCTTTGAACCACGATCCTCAGATCTCAGCCTCCTGAGTAGCTAGGATAAGCAAGGGTGAGCTACCAGTGCGTGGCTCCTCTGTACAACATCAACCATAAAATAAAATAAAGTAAAATCAATAAAGGACATGTTTGGCAAATAAAGTAAAATGGTAACTTACACACAAATGAAAATAATAATATACATATATGTCTGTGTACATGTATGTACACATCTCTATATTCTTATATATGTATACATATATAGGTGTTTGTATATATACACATATAAGTATGAATATATGCAGATGTACACATAGTGTGTATATACATACATTTATTTAAATAGACTTGAATCCAAAATATATTAAGAGCATATTAATGCCAATGAAAACTTTAACCATCTTGAATAAGTTATCCAAAAATCCAAATACATATCTCTATAGTAATAGAACAATAACCAAGGAGCGTATGGTTAAAGGAAATAGAAACAATAAGATAGTCCTGCACAACCATTATGTAGAAATTGGAATCCTTATACATTGGTGCTTGGCACTTAAAAAGATATAGTCAGTTTGTTAAACATACAGGAAATCTTTGAGATATTACATATAGAGTAGCCTCTATGATCCAGCATTTTGAATCATAATTTTATATACAAAGTAGATTTCAACATATGTCCAATGAGACACATGTACAAGAATATACATAGAAAAACCTTTACAACAACATAGAATAAAATATTGTAATGCCCATTGAGGATGTTATTCCATTATACACATGCATTTATACACAAGACAATATGCTCTATCCATGAGAAAAATTTACATTGACTTACTTTGGAAACAGTAATAGTACATGGGAGAAATGGATAAAATAGACTACATTTTCTGATTATAAGAGGTTTGTAAAATTAGCACATCTGTAGAATTAGAATATGAAATAATATCTGCTTAAGGGGAGCGTAGGTTGAAATAATGACAGGAAATGACTACTAAAGAATATTGGAGTATTTTGAGAGGGTAGTAATGATAAAATATTCTAGAACTGAAAGTGATATTCTTACTCCAACTCTAACAGTCTAAGAATCATTGCACTTTATTGAAGAATTACAAATTGCATTTGCATTAACCTTAGGAAAAATTTTAGAATAGAACTGGGTGAATCTGAGTGATTATTTAGATTTTAAAATCACAAAATTGTATAATGCATTACTTTAGTATGTTGATGAATAAGACTATCAAGAAAATATGATCCGTGATATATCCTCTGACTGACTATAAATGACACTGCAAATCAGAGAATATCCTACAAAATTATGTAAATTGAGGGATGAGATAGGATTGAGAAGGATGAGGGATAATGATCATCAAGAGCAATTGTATTGGGCTGGGAATGTGGCTTAATGGTAGACTGCTTACCTTGCATGTGTGAAGCTCTGAGTTTGATTCCTCACTACTACATAAACAAGAAAAGCTGCAATTGGTACTATGACACAAGTCGTAGAGTACTAGCATGAGGAAAAGAAGCTCCAGGACATTGCCAAGGCCCTGAGTTCAAGTCCCAGGACTAGTCGAAAAACAAAAAAGGTGGGCACTAGCCAGGCACTAGTGCCTCAGGCCTGTAATCCTAGATAATCAGGAGGCTGAGGATTGAGTTTTGAAGGGAGCCCAGGCAAGAAAAGCTGTGAGATTATCTCCAATTAAATCTCAGAAAAATCTGAAAGTGCTGCTGTGCCTCAAATGATAGAGTTCTAGTGTTCATCCAAGGGTGCTCAGGGACAGCACCCACCCAGAGTTCAAACCTCAGGAGAGAAAAAAAAACTCACTAAACACTATTCATAAACTGCTTTGTCAAACAGCCTCTCCCGTACAACTACTTAAAGTTAATTGAAAATATAATAAAATACAAGTCATTTTGGGAACCAGACATAGATAGTATATACGGGACAAAGTAAATTTTATATTATGCAGTTTGAGTTGAAATTCGTTCTATAATCTTCTTACATAATTTATGAAATTAACAATACTGTCAATTATAGGTAAATTTGCTTCAGGAACTGAATGTATTCTGCTGTTTTTTCATAGATAACCATAGGGGTGATTTTTGCCTCTTATTGAAGTATATCTGATATTTTAAAGTAGATTTGTCCTAATATAATAATAATTTAATCAATCATTTCATTAGGGCGATGTTTGTCAGATTTCTTTCTAGTAAATCTTATCCCTTATAATAAATGAGAACATGCTGTGACAGTCTCCTATTAATATGACAAATACTTTATAATATTAACTTAAAAGGGGGACAGATTAATCGTGGCTTCTGATTTTACACATTACAGTTTCTGCTTCTCATCCTCATTGCGTGGGTTGGTGGTGGCACAGTACCCCATGTCAAGAACATGTGATGGAGTATGTGTATTCATTGAAGCCAGGAAGTAAAGAAGAGGAGGAATAGGAGTGGGGAAAGGGAGAAAGAAGAGGAGGGGAAGAGGGAGAGGGAGAAGGAAAAGATAAAGGAGACCGAGACAAAGAAGGAAAAGAAGGAAGACGAGGAAATGACTTTGATATTAACATCCTCTTTGATCACAAGCTCTCAGTGACCAAATCTCTACAACTATGCCCACATGAGAGGGTTCACCTCTTTATGGCACACAGTGAAAGTTAATCATTAATCCCAAACATTTATGATTTCATATTTAATTTCTAGGGTGGTGGGTAGATATTTCTATACAACTGTGTTAACTTCTATTCCTAAATATTTACTTGAATTAATCAGAAAATCTATTTGGAATTGAGGTGGTTTGAATATACCATTGCTGGAGAGATGAATGAAATATTTTGAGTGCAAATACATTTTATTTAGCAGATAAGAAAACTTCAAGAGATTACATTTTGTGACCTTCAAAAATGACTATTTCATCTAATTCACAATGATTTGAATTTTTCATAATTTTATGACATTTCCATTCAAGTTTTGACATCTATAGTGGTTCTTCCTTTCTAGTTGAAGGAAAAATAAATGCTATCATGATCATTTATTTCTTAATTATTCTATAGAGTAGGTATTATATGAATTTCCTACCATCCAAAAATAAGTTATATTCAAGTCTATAGGAATAATTGCATAAGTCATGGAATATCTTGCTTTATGTCATATTGAAATTCATTCAATTTCTAAAAGTCACTGTTGATATAACATACATGAAATTCAGTGTTTTTCTAAAATGTCTTGCTAATCAAACCTCAGAAATACATGACGAGTAACTAAGATTTTTATATACTCAAAAATGTATGACTCCATATTTTATGTCAAAAAGTTTAGGTTTAAAAGAAGAGAAAATCATGTGGCCACATTAAATAATATTTAATTTAATGAAAAATTGCTTCATTCACCCTGACAGAACTTATTGCTTTTACCTTACATGAGAAATTTGATTAATGATCCCTTTGTTGCTTTTCAATAAGAGAGTATATCAATTCGTGCAAAGATTCTGTCATTTAAACCTTCGAGTATATATTTTTTCATAAAATGTAAACTATTTTTCACAGTGCAGGTTCACGTTTAATAACTAAATAAATATCTAAATGTTACTTTGTTAAATTGAGCACCAAGAATTAAAATAATAAGACATTTATTTTATTCTTAGATATATTATACCTGTGCTTAGATATATTATATCTCAAGCTTGTAATCCTCACTACTCAGGAAGCTGAGGTTCAAGTCAGACTTGGCAATAAAGAAATCATCTTATAAATATGTTAGGGGGAAACAATTGCAATAAAGAAAAAATAACATTTGAATATTTATCTTGGTGTTCATTTAAGGTAACATCAACTTATCTGACCTTTCCTGCTTTTCTCAGACATGTCCCTTCCCCATATTATAACCCCTGCTTTCATTGTATTGATGTTGGTATAATTCATGAAGGGGAAGGGAAAAAAACATATTGTTTAAAAGATACAGGTGGACCCATTGGAACAATGAAATGTACAAGTCATTATGGAGAAAAACGAACTTTACAACTTTGGCCTGGGGTGTAGTTTGGTAGGGGTGGAGATGGGAAGTGTTGTGAAGGGGAAACAAAGGAGGAGGCAACAATGTTTGACAAGAAATGTACTCAGGAGCTGGGAAGGTGGCTCAGTGGTAGAGCACTTGCCCTGCATGCATGAGGCCCTCGGTTCGATTCCTCAGCACTGCATAAGCAAAAAGAAAAAACCGGAAGTAGCGCTTTGGCTCAAGTGGTAGAGCACTAGCCTTGAGGTGAAGAGCTGAGGGACAGTGTCCAGGCCCAGAGTTCAGGCCCCATGGCCGTACCAAAGAAAAAAAAAAGAAAGAAAAAGAAAAAAGAAAGGTAGAAAAGGAATGTACTCATTACCTAGTACTGTAAGTGTAACTCCTCTGTATGTATTTTCACAATAAAAATAAAAAATAAAAAATTTTAAAAAAGCCAGCCTTGGCAAGAAAGTTTGTGAGTCGCATCTCAATGAATCATACACACATCACAACACACACACACATACACACAAAGCCAGAAGTGCAGTTGTGGCTCAAATGTTAAAGCAGTATCCTTGAGAGTTCAAATCACAAAAATAACACACACACACAATATTATGTCTAAAGTCTTATTTTAGTTTGAAGAAATAAAAATATTTTGGAAAATAATATTTGTTACATATCCCACAATTTTTGTGAACTTTTTAGTACACTTTTTCTTAAGATATAACATAGGTTATTAAAATTAATAATACTATAGTATTTTATAATTACTCATAACACCTTGGAGTACTTGCTAGTATTTTATAATTACTCATAACACTTGGAGTACTTTCTGAGTAAAAGAAGGATCGGAAAAATGAACAAAAAAAGGAAAGAAAGAAAGGAAGGAAGGAAGGAAGGAAGGAAGGAAGAAAGAAAGAAAGGAGAGAAAGAGAGAGAGGTAGGGATGGAGGGAAAGAGGGAGGAAGGAAAGAAGTAAAGAAGGAAAAAAGGAAGGAATGAAGGAACGAAGGAAGGGAGGGAGGAAGGAAGGGACAAAAACAATTTAATTTAGAAAATCTGCTATTTAGCCCAAAATAAACTTCATGTAATTAACACTTTAGTAAATACAAGTTTGCAATTTTCATCTCTCTGCATGTTCCCCATGCATGGATAAAACCAACAAATGAAGGATCAGCAATAACCAGGTATATCTGTTTGTATCTGTAGTAAATATGTATGCAAATCATTTTCTCATTTTCTAAACATCAAATAATTATTTGCAAACAACTTACATTTAGTTACAAATATTCTAAAAATTGAGGTAAGTAAAGGATGTCAATATATGAATACTAGTAATTATAGTGTTATTAATATTACAGTTTTCATGTTATATTAATTGTAACAATTTTATTATGTATTTTATCGAGATATTAGCATATTCTGACTTTGGTGTCTGTAGGAGTCCTAATAGCAGACCGTAATTAAAATCAAAGGAGATCTGTATTTGTTGGCTCAAATGAATATTTCTGAAAGCAATTATCTCATCTGAGATTGTTCAAATACAACAGAAGCGCCTTAGGCTGTACCACATTTACATGGTTACCTATGATATCATTCAAAAGCCACTAAACAATCATACTTCACTATGCCATCACTATAATTATTCCCATTGTAAGAGGAATCATTCACATAATTCACATGATATAAGCTTGTCCTTAAGTTATTATCTTTTATGAAATAATATAAAAAAAAAAGGATACACCACACTGAGTTAAAGCAAAACTTTCAAAATTTATTGGACGATGTAACTCCTTCCAGATACACATATTGAAATTCTATTCCCCTGCCTGGTGACATTAGTATGACCCTTTCAGAGATGACCCTGCAATAATGATCCTGATAAAAGAAGCCCAATATAATTACTCTGCCATGTGAACATCCAGCAAATAGATTATAACGAACCAGAAGTCGACCCCCATAAGACAAAGAATTGCTTTGAACTACCATTTTTATAACCAATATTTAAGTTTCTAGAGGATGGATAATATACGCCTGATATTTTTAAGCCACTTACTTTTAAATATTCTATTATAACTGCGCAATGGCTGAAAAAAACCAAAGTTGTTTTGATTTAATTTTCACAAATTCTGATAAAAAAGATTCATAAAGTTTTATTATTTGAATTTTATTCTCCAAGTCTCCAGGTTAAAAATATTTTTAAATAGGAATTGAATTGAGGTTCAACTCTCTATTCAAATATCATAATTAATTTTTGAATATTTTTGTTATCTTTAGTTGTATGAATGAGTTGCTATTCACTGAAACAGTGTATGGATACAGTGCATCTTGCTCAATGTCACCCCTTTCTACATTCTCATCCACTCCTCCAATCAACTGCGATCCTTATGTATCTCAATATTATGTTATGGAATTACTTACCATTTAACAAAGCAGTTTATGTGTACAATGCACCTGGAATTCTGTTACCACTTCAACATCTTCACCCCCATTTCACACTACCCCTTGCTTTGTATATTTCAATTCTGGGAAGTATACAATGGATTCTTGCCTGTAGTCTATCCTTTTCCCCTTCAATTTCCTACCCCTCTCACATTGCCCCCCACTGTCCTCTCTTGCAGTACACATTTACTGGTATTTATTTTGTTGGGCTTTGACTTAGTCTTTTAAGAAAATTATAGTATTTTTACTATCCATGGACTCCGACACTTAAGATAATTCATTTGTACCTCCTTGCATACCATCCAGTGTATTTACTTTTACGTTTATAGGCAGCTTCTATCTACCACAAATGAGGAAAATCATGCAAGCTAAGTTTCTCTGGGTCTGCTTTATTTCACTTAATATTATTTCTAAGTGTTTCATTTTCCTCAAGAATGGTGCAATATTATTCTTCCTGATGGATGAACAGTGTTCCATTATGTATGTATATATATATATATATATGTTTGTATATTTATGCATATATGTATATATAAACATACATATATACATATGTATATACTTGTAAATTGGGATCACTAAAAATAGATATATATATAATTTATATATAATTTGTATATACATATATAATTCTTGATGTCTTTTTACAATGAAAGGTATCTGGGCTGATTCCATATGTTGGCTATAGAAAATAATGCAATAATGACCATTATTGTGCTGGTACCTTCAGTGTGGCCTTGTTTCTGTTCTATTGAATAAATGTTTCTGCTCTATTGAATAAATGTCTATTGAATAAATGCTGGATCATAGGTACGTAGCTCTCTATTCAGTTCTGTGAGCAATTTCCATAGTGTTTTCCAAACTGGTTGAACAAGATTACATAACCACCAACTGTGTAGTAGGTTTTCCTTTGTGCCACATCCCTATCAATATCTGTGATTGTTCATTTTTTCATAATGACATTGTAACACAGACGAGATGAATCTCAGTGTTGTTTGAATTTGCATTTCTTTTATGGAGAGAGATGTGTCTATTTGTCATTCTTACTTCTTCTTAAGAAGTTATCTTTAAGTCTTTATCCCATATATTAAGTGGGTTCTTGTTTATTTGAGGGTTTATTTTTCTTGGGTTTAACTTTTTGATCTCTAAATATGGGTTAGTTATGAAAACCCTTGTCTGATGCTTAGCTAGAAAAATCTTCTTCCATTCTGTTCTCTTTCTATATATCCTGCTAACTTTTTCCTTTGCCATGAAGTAACTCTTCATATGATGCTATTATATTCATCCAGAAAGAATGATATTCCATCATTCATAAGGAAAAGGAAAGACTTGGAACAAACATATGAAGTGAAGAAAGGCAGTCTCAAGGGTATTTAAGTTGCCTGATTTCCCTCATTTGTTGCATTAGAATGTGCCTCTAATTCTATCAGTAAACACCCTTGGATGGTAAAAGAGAAAACATTACACTTGGATATGATAAATTATATGGGATTCTA
This sequence comes from Dipodomys merriami, assembly GCF_024711535.1. NCBI lineage: Eukaryota > Metazoa > Chordata > Mammalia > Rodentia > Heteromyidae > Dipodomys > Dipodomys merriami. The sequence continues at coordinate 70,969 of NW_027202440.1, forward strand.
AACATTTATACAGTGAGATCAAAGAAGAATGCCCTTTGGAGAGGATCACAAAGGCTCAAAAGCTATATGAATATTATCATATAAAATAAGGTTCATTAAAATGATCCCCAAGAAATGATAGAGATTTTTTATTATTTTGTTTTTTCCTTCTGTGTTCTGATGCTGTTATTTTTTTAAATTAGAGCAGCTTTGGTCTTATATGTAAGTTTGGAAAGGGCAAGGGGGGAAACAGAAATGGTGGGACAAAGGGTTAACAAATGCAGCAGTGCTACTCAATAGATATTACATTGTACATGAACTATACAACTTATGGGGGAGGGAGGTTGAAAGGGAAAAACAGGGAGAACATGAGGAAAGAGGTGACACTATTCAAAAAGAAATGTGCTCATTATCTGACTTAAGTAATTGTAACCCTTCTGTACATCATCTTTACAAATTAAAAATGGACTTCATAAAAAGGCCAGAGGAGCTATACTAATATTAGATAAAATATGGTGTAAAAGTGGTATGAAACTTAAAAGAGACAAAGAAGTACATTAAATACTGATAACGAAAACTCTCCATCAGAGGGATATAACAATTCTCAATATCAATGCCCTGAATCCTAGAGCTCCCAAATTCAACCGAAAAATACTACTTACCCTAAAAACATGCATACATCCAAATACATTGTGGGTTGCTTGAACACATCAATCTTAACTGTGGACCAGCTATCAAGGTAAGAACTTATCAAAAAAACTTCAGAGCTAAATAACTGGATAGACAAGCTATACAGAATATTTCACCTAGGAGTGTCACAATATATATTCCTCTACAGAATACTTCACCTAGCAGTGTCACAATATATATTCCTCTCAGCAGCCCATGGAACGTTCTCCAAAAGAGATCATATCTTAGATCACAAGGAAAATCTGTGAAAATTCAAAAATAAAATGAAATTACTCTTTGTATCCTGTCAGATCAGGATGGAACCAAATTAGATCTCGACATCAAAAGGCATAACAGAAAATTATGAAACTCACAGACTGAATAACACATTGCTAAATAATCAGTGAGTCACTGAAGAGATATGGAGGGAAGTTTTAACGTTTAGGGAATTCAGTGGAAGTGAACACAAAATACTACCACCTCTGGGACACAACAGCACAGGCAATACTCAGAGAAAATTTATAGCTTTGAGTATGTACAGCAATAAGAAATATCTTGAATCAGCACTAATGATGCATCACTAGGTCCTTGAAAAACAGGAACAAACCAACCCAAAAACCAGTAGACAGAAATAATACAAATTAGGTTAAAGAAATAAATGAATCAAAGTCTCAAAAAAAACATACAATCATAATTGACTTTTATCCACTAGTAGCTCACAAATTAGCCCAATGAATGTCAATGTAGCTATTTTCAGAAATAACTCAGCCAGCTCAAACCAGTGAACAAAACAAACTTCTAGGATTCTAAGAAACAACATATTGTTTGCCTTTGTAAAATAAATTTACTCTGTTGTTCTTACTAAGGTGGTATGTATATATCTGGGCTCAAATCATAAGGGCTACTGGAAGAAAATTTCAAAATCTAGAGCAACTAACACAGCTGTGCAGTTGTTTGTAGGTTTCACTACAGTCTCATCTGGACATCAACTGTACAAAGTAAATAATTCTACTGCTTTGCAGGCAAGAATGTGATGAAAAGCATACTTTTATCAACTTTGATGAAATAAGAAGACCACACTTGAAAAGCATACTAAACGATCAGCCCTTTGAATAACAGTGCCATTTTTAAAGCACTCTAGATAATTCAAGTCCCTTATCCCTCCACAACCATTAATGCCGTTAACAAATCATTGCCGAGGGGAATTTCCAGTTATATTTGGTATTCCAAATGCCTTAAGAGTATCATAAACAATAATTCAAGTTGTTGAGAAAATTTAATTTAGAATTAGCAAACTAATCAGCTTCAACTGCATAGCATAAACTTTAGGAAATATGAATTAAGGAATATGGCATGTCCTTTGTATTTTAATATTAGAAATTAGGGGAAAATGTTAGAAATAGACTTTGCAAGAAAGAAACAGAAGTCTTTGATAAGATATATTAATGATTACCTAGGGACAACTAATTTTACCTACATTTTGTATTATATGATAGCATATTTTTTCTGCTAATCAGAAGGACCCAAAAAGATTTTTAATTATGGTATGAGAAATGCATCATCATGAATGAATGAAATCAGGGAGTAGATGGCTCAAGAGTTGGTTGGTTCTATTAAATATTCTCATTATTTTGAATGGTCTGATATTTTGGTATGTGTGGAATTATGAATGTATTTTATATCTGGGCAAGAAAGTTTGTTTATTAGATCATTGCCTGATACCCAATGTCAGGAACCTAACATGAGTTAGAGTGGTAAATGTGCGTGTGTGTGTGTGTGTGTGTGTGTGTGTGTGTGTGTGTGTGTGTGTGTGTGTGTGTGTGTGCATGTCTGCAGGTCTGTATTTAGAAGCAAGTATCTTATTTCCCTCAGAGTATTTACTTAATTGTATTAGTTATGCTACATTAATGACAGCAGATAACGGTACTTAACATTTTGAGACATATATTTAATTCCAATGATTGCATGAACAAACTAAAAAGTTATGTTTGGGGTGTGAGTTTTGTGGAAGTTCAGCTGAAAATATTAACATTTGGGATCTTGAGAAAGCTATCAACGGCAATCATTTCAGTGTAGATAAATTTTAGACAACGCTTGCAAGGATATGTAATTCTTTATGAAAATTCAACACGTATTCATTTTCCAAAGCTACATTATTCTAGAAATTTGTAGGAAAATAGGTTAAATTATGGAAACATAAACGTAATGTGATTCTTTATTGCATACAGTTTTACATTTTAGTTTTGTCAAGTAAAAATATCATTTATTTCTACTGTATAGGAAGGAAAACCCTAAATATTACAGTTTTGCCATATTTCACATTGGGAAGCTTTTTCTATATCAATAAGTTTATTTCTTCTGTTTCTGCTTTCCTGTTCATAATTCTGCTTCTTTTGGTATTCTTCTAAGGACTTTTTTCTCCCAGTTTGGGGCATGAACATACCTCATGCTCTCAGTTTATTTGCAAACAGTAGTCAGTCTACCATTTGAACCATGCCTCCAGCCCAGAAATTTTTGTAGTTAATTGGAGATAGAACCTCATGAAATTTCCTACCAGCCTGAAAAACATTATCCCCCAAGTCACATCCTTTTTAATCACTAGGACTATAGAGATGAGTCATGGACACCAAGAGTCAATGACATTTCAGGTCTTATAAATTCCACATGTTTGCTAGTAATGTAATAATAAACTACCACAGGTTGTGTAGCATTAACACTGTAAATACATTGCCTCTGAGTTGGTAGATCTAGAACTCCAAGATCAGAGTTGGCTTCTTATTCCTCTTTCTTGGCATATTCAAGGCCTTCTCTATGGAGCACCTAGGCAGCAAAGATGGCACTGAGAGGAAGTTGAGTGGGCAGAGCCCGAGTTTTTTATGTTAAAATCTGACGGGATACCAAAATCAGGTGAAGTGACATCAGTGCGTGCACAGCAGGGAAAGTATAGAAAGCTTTGGCGCATAATAGGGCGCATATAATGATTGGTTGGTTCTTTTTCTTCCCTTTCCATGACACACAGTTATTTTCTTTAAAAAGTGCTTGCAGTTTCCCTTATTTGTAATAATGAGTATATATCTCACACCAATACTCCTCCAATTCTTCAATGAAATTGAAAGAGAAAGTTCACTACCAAACTCATTCTATGAGGCCATCATAACCCTCATCCCAAAACCCAGCAGCGACTCATCAAAGAAAGAGAACTGTAAACCCATTTCTTCGATGAATATTGATACAAAACTTCTCAAAAAAATTTTGGCCAATTGAATCAACAATACATCGAAACAATCACACACCACGATCAAACAGGATTCATTTCAGGGATGTAAAGCTGGTTCAATATACACAAATTAATTAATACAATTCATCACATCAACAGGAGCAAGGATAAGAACCAGATTGTTATCTCAATAGATGCAGAAAAAGCATTTGACAAGATCCAACACCCCTTTATGATGAAGGTTCTGGAAAAGTTAGGAATCCATGGAACGTTCCTCAATACAATAAAGGCTGTAGATGACAAACCTACAGCAAAAATTGTATTTAATGGTGAAAAACTAAAACCATTTCCTCTTAACTCAGGAATGAGACAAGTATGTCCACTGTATCCACTGCTCTTCAATCTAGTACTAGAATGCCTAGCTACAGCAATAAAACAAGATACAAACATAAAGTGAATCCAAATGGGGAAAGAAGAAATAAAACTCTCCCTTTTTGCAGATGACATGATCTTGTATTTAAAGTATCCCACAGACTACACTCCCAAATTTCTCAAGCTGATTCAAAACTTTGGCAAAGTAGAAGGGTATAAAATTAACCCTCAAAAATCAATGGCTTTTCTGTATGCCAACAATAAGAAAAGTGTGGCTGAAATTAGGAAAGCAACTCTATTTGGAATAGCCTCACAAAAAATAAAATACCTAGGAATTAACTTTTTTTTTTTTTAATTGTATTTTATTTTATTTGAGAACATACTGTACAGAGGGGCAACAATTACATGGGCAGGATAATGCATACATTTCTTACCAAGCATTGCAGCCTCCTCCTTTGTTTACCCTTCACTTCCCTTCCCCGTCTCCCCCCTCCCCCCACCCAATTTTACCCCCCTCCCCCCACCCAATTATACCCCCCTCCCCCCCCACACCGAAATTGTAAAGCTGGTTTTGACATGACATTTTGTACTTCTCATTGTTGCAACAGGTCCACCTGAATCCTTAAACGACTTGTTTGTCCCCATCTCCTCCACATGTTATACTAACATCAAATATAGTGAAAGCGGGGGTTACACTGGGGGGAGGGACATACAAAGCAACAGAGAAATAATCTTATAAATGCATTAGAAACACATGCATGAAAGAAACGAAAACATTAAAATACATATTTAAGGTTTCATTTTCCTAACATCACATTATCTGGCCTTTTCCGCTTGACTCATACCTATACTAGATATTGCAAATAAGGGAAACCATGGGACCTATGCTTCTTTGGGCCTGGCTTACTTCACTTAATATAATTTTTTCCAAACCTTTCCATTTCCTAACAAATGGGGAAATGTCATTCTTTCTGATGGAGGCATAGAATTCCATTGTGTATATATACCACATTTTCTTGATCCATTCATCTACTGAGGGGCATCTGGGTTGGTTCCATATCTTAGCTATGGTAAATAATGCTGCAATAAACATAGTTGTGCTGGTAGCTTTAGTGTGGTCTTGTTTGTAAACATTTGGGTAAATGCCCAAAAGTGGGATTGCTGGATCATAGGGGAGATCTATGTGAAGTCTTTTGAGGAACCTCCATACTGCTTTCCAAAGTGGTTGAACAAGTTTACATTCCCACCAACAATGAAGTAAGGTTCCTTTCAGTCCACATCCCCTCCAGCATCTGTTGTTATTAGAGTTCTTGATTTTTGCTGTTCTAACTGGAGTGAGGTGATATCTCAATGTTGTTTTGATTTGCATTTCTTTTATGGCTAGGGATGTTGAACATTTCTTCATGTGTCTATTGGCCATCCTTCTTTCTTCTTCAGAGAAGCTTCTCTTTAAGTCTTTCGCCCACTTATTTATTGGGCAGTTGTTTCTTTGAGGATTTGTTGTTGGGTGGTTTAATTTTTTGAGTTCCAAGTATATTTTAGATATGAGACCCTTGTCCGTTGTATGGCTAGTAAAGATCTTCTCCCAATCGGTGGGCTTTCTATTGATCTTGCCAGCTATGTCATTTGCCCTGCAGAAGCTCTGCAACCTTATGCAATCCCATTTGTCCAACCTTTCTTTGATTTGTTGTGCTTCCGGGTCTCTATTCAGAAAATTTCGACCTGAGCCAAGGAGACCTAGGGTTTCTCCTATTCCATCCTGTAATGTTTTCAGAGTGTCTGCTTTGAGTTCAAGGTCTTTGATCCATTTGGAGTTGATTCTGGTGCAGGGTGATATATAAGGATCTAGCTTTAGTTTTCTACATGTAGTTAACCAATTTTGCCAGCACCATTTACTGAAGAGGCTGTCTTTCTTCCATTCTATTGTTTTAGCTTCCTTATCGAAGATTAGATGGCTATAGGTCTGTAGGTTCATTTCTGGGTTTTCAATTCTATTCCATTGGTCCTGAGGTCTGTTCTTATGCCAATACCAAGCTGTTTTGATTACTATGGCTTTATAGTAGAGTTTGAAATTTGGTATTGATATTCCTCCAGCAGTGTTCTTTCCGTTGAGGAGCGTTTTTGCTATTCGGGGTCTTTTATTGTTCCATATGAATTTTTGGATTGCCTCCTCTATTTCCTTGAAGAATGAGGGTGGAATTTTGATAGGTATCGCGTTGAATTTGTAGATAGCCTTGGGAAGTATTGCCATTTTCACGATGTTAATCTTGCCAATCCAGGAGCATGGGAGGTTTTGCCATTTTTTAAGTTCTGTGTTGATTTCCTTTTTCAAGATTTTAAAGTTTTCATCATAGAGGTCCTTCACTTCTTTGGTTAAGTTAATTCCTAAGTATTTTATTTTTTGTGGGGCTATTACAAATGGAGTTGCTTTCCTAATTTCAGCCACACATTTCTCATTGTTGGCATATAGAAAAGCCATTGATTTTTGGGGGTTAATTTTATAACCTGCTACTTTGCCAAAGTTTTGAATCAGCTTGAGTAATTTGGGAGTGGAGTCTATGGGATTCTTTAAATACAAGATCATGTCATCTGCAAAGAGGGAAAGTTTTATTTCTTCTTTCCCTATTTGGATCCCCTTTATGTCTGCATCTTGCCTTATTGCTGTAGCTAGGCATTCTAATACTAGATTGAAGAGAAGTGGAGAGAGTGGGCATCCTTGTCTTGTTCCTGAGTTAAGAGGAAATGGCTTTAGTTTTTCACCACTGAGTATAATGCTGGCTGTAGGTTTGTCATATACAGCCTTTATTGTATTGAGGAATGTTCCATGGATTCCTAATTTTTCCAGAACCTTCATCATAAAGGGGTGTTGGATCTTGTCAAATGCTTTTTCTGCATCTATTGAGATAACCATGTGGTTCTTATTCTTGCTCCTGTTGATGTGATGAATAATATTAATTGATTTGCGTATATTGAACCAGCTTTGCATCCCTGAAATGAATCCTGTTTGATCATGGTGTATGATTTTTTGGATGAATTGTTGAAGTCGATTGGCCAAAATTTTGTTGAGAAGTTTTGCATCAATGTTCATCAAAGAAATGGGTCTATAGTTTTCTTTCTTTGATGAGTCCCTGCCTGGTTTTGGGATGAGGGTTATGATGGCTTCATAGAATGTGTTCGGTAGTGAGCTTTCTCTTTCAATTTCATTGAAGAGTTGGAGGAGTATTGGTGTGAGCTCTGCTTTGAAGGCCTTGTAAAATTCCGCTGTAAAACCATCTGGTCCTGGACTTTTCTTAGCTGGGAGGTCTCTTATTGCTGTTTCTATTTCAATGCTTGATATGGGCCTGTTAAGCTGGTTTAACTCATCTTGGTTTAGTTTTGGCATGTCAATATTTGCTAGGAAAAGGTCCATTTCTGTCAAGTTCTCAAACTTATTAGCATAAAGTTTTGAGAAGTATTCCCTTATAATGTTCTGAATCTTGGTTGTTTCCGTGGTGATGTTTCCATTCTCATCTCTGAGTTTATTACTTTGGGTGTGTTCTCTCCTTTTTCTGATAAGGTTTGCTAAGGGTCTGTCAATTTTGTTAAGTTTTTCGAAGAACCAACTCTTTGTTTTGTTGATTCTTTCTATAGTTTTTTTGGATTCTAATTCATTTAATTCTGATTTAATTTTGATTATTTCTTTCCGTCTACTGGATTGGGGTTTATCTTGCTGCTCTTTTTCAAGGAGGTTTAGATGTGTCATTAAATTGTTAGTTTCCGATCTCTCCAATTTGTTGATGTAGGAGCTCAGAGCTATAAACTTTCCTCTGAGTACTGCCTTTGCTGTGTCCCAGAGGAGCTGGTAATTTGTGTGTTCATTTTTGTTGAATAGCATGAACATTTGAATTTCCTTTCTAATCTCTTCCATGACCCACTCATGATTCAGCAGTGTGTTGTTCAGCCTCCATGTGATACCGGACTTTCTTTGGTGGCTTTTGGTGTTGAGTTCTAATTTTATTCCCTTGTGGTCAGAGAGAATGCAAGGTATAACTTCAATGTTTCTGAATTTAGACAAGTTTGCTTTGTGGCCTAAAATGTGGTCTATTTTAGAAAACGTTCCATGTGCTGCTGAGAAGAACGTGTATTCTGATGCTGCTGGGTGAAATGTTCGGTAAATGTCTGTTAAGTCTAGTTGATCTATGCAGCTGTTTAGATCTGCGGTTTCTCTGTTGAGTTTTTGCCGAGTTGATCTATCTAGTGGGGAGAGTGGTGTGTTAAAATCCCCAACGATTAATGTCTTTGGATCTATCTGGGATTTGAGGGAAAGTAGTGTTTCTTTGATAAATTTGGGTGCTCCATTGTTTGGCGAATAGATATTTAGAATTGTAATATCCTCCTGAAGGAGAGATCCTTTAATTACTATGTAGCGACCTTCTTTATCTCTTCTCACGAATTTTAATTTGAAGTCTATTTTATCTGATATTATGATTGCAACTCCCGCCTGTTTATGAGGGCCGTTTGCTTGGTAGATTTTGTTCCAGCCTTTAACCCTGAAAATATGTTTGTTTTTACGGGCAAGATGTGACTCCTGCAGGCAGCAGATAGAAGGGTCTTGTTTTTTAATCCAACTAGACAGTCTATGTCGCTTAATTGGAGAGTTCAGTCCGTTAACGTTAAGAGATAGGACTGAGAGGTATTTGGGAGTTCCTGCCATGTTATCCACCTTCTTGGGGGCTGTGAAAACTGGGTTCTTCCTAAGGTTCTTGGATTCTCAGTTTGTGTGCAATTTCTTGGCCTTTGTTGCGTTCTTGTTGGTTTTCTATGTGTAGGACATCTTTAAGAATCTTTTGCAGGGCTGGTTTGGTGGAGATGTATTGTTTCCATTTTTCTTTGCTATGGAAGGTTTTTATTGGGCCTTCAGTTATGAAGGAGAGTTTAGCTGGGTACAGTATTCTTGGTTGATAGTTGTTTGTTTTTAGGGCATGGCATACGTCATTCCAGGCTCTTCTTGCTTTGATTGTCTCTGCTGAGAAATCTGAGGTGATTCTAATTGGTTTCCCTTTATAGGTGATTAACCTTTTCTCCTTGACAGCTTTAAGGATCTTTTCCTTGGTCTGGGTTGATCCTGTGTGGATTATAATGTGACGGTGAGATGTCCTATTCTGGTCTGGTCTATTTGGGGTTCTAAAAGCTTCTTGTATCTGAATAGGCCTATCTTTTTGTATGTTTGGGAAGTTCTCTGCTAGGATCCTGTTAAACAAATTTCCTAGACCATTAACTTCTGTTTCTAGGTGCTCCTCTACACCCATTATCCTTAAATTGGGCCTTCTGATGGTGTCCTCCAGGTGTTGGATAGACCTATCATATTTCTTGGACTTGTCTTGGATGGTTGTATGTTCTTTCTCTATAATATCTAGGCTGTCTTCAATCCCTGAGATTCGATCTTCTGCATGGTCTAACCTGCTGTCAAGACTCTCTACTTTGTTTTTTATCTCTTTTCCTTCTAATTGGTCAGCTTTGATGGCTTCAAGTTCTTTGTTGAAGCTCTGTTTTAGGTCTTGTATGAATTTCTTTACTTCCTTAATTTGGTGTTCAGTGTTTGTTCTCAAATCACTTAGTTGATTGGTTATGGTTTCTTTGGACTCCCATTCCTTCTGTTGGGTTCCATTCAGCATTCCCTTTGTGGTCTCCCTGACTTCCTTCAGCTCTTTGTTAATGGATTCCATGAATGTCTTTAGTGATCTTTGTGTATTCTCTACCTGGTCTCTTAATTCGTGAATTACTCTTTGATTAGTTTCCTCCCTTCTGTGGGATTCCTGCAGTTCTCTTTGAGTGTTCTCTGCCTGCTCACGCCATTCCTCCCTTTCTCTTTGAGTATTCTCAAGTTGTTCACGCAAATCCTGTATCTGTTTTTGAGAAGCTTCCTCACGCTTATGATATTCCTGTATAAACTTCTGGGATGCCTCCTCTCTCTCCCTATCACGCTCATACAGAGTCCTTTGTACATTGTCAAACTTCTCATTTATCATGTTTGCTATTAGTGTTTGTAGAGCTATTTGGGAACTCTCCTCTGGATTATTCTTTATCTGTTCTAATCCCTGATTATCAAGGTTGGGAATTGAGATACCCGAATTTGCCATTTTTCTTGTGTTTTTCCGGCTTACTCGGCCCATTTGAGATAAAGATTGCACCAGTTTTGTGCTAGAACACTATCTTAAGGCAACCATCAACCAAAGTTTGCATTTGTACAGTCAATAGTCTACAGATACAATCTAGTTCAACAGATACATCTATTCAACATCAAACGACTATATGTTAAAGGACTTCGAACCGCAGAAAAGAATTTGGAAAACCAGAAATTATTAGGATTAGTGAGAGATGTGGGTAAAAAATCGGAATAGATTGGTGTTGGGAGGCACAAGGAGAGTTAACTATGTCCTAATCACAGTGCAGGAAATGGGTTGGGTAGGATGCAAGTAGAGAGAGAGAGAAAAAGAAGAGACGGAAAGGGGAATAAAGAGAGACCAGAAAAAGAATAGAAACGTAAAAATTAATGTTATTATAGAGGTTAAAAGACCATCTATTTAGAGAGGAATGTGAATATGTTCAGAGAAGGGGAGGGACATTGAGGAGATGTGAAAAGCTTTAAGGGAGAAGAAAAGATCAGAAGTTCAGTAGAGCTAGATAAAAAACAAAAAGATAATTAAGAAAGAAAGAAAAAGAGAAAGAAGACAAGAAAAGAAAGGAAAACTCTCATTCACGTAATTCTGAAATAAAAATTATAAGATGAGAAAAAAAAAGTTACTGGAAAACAATTATTTTTTCAGAAGAGGCAAAAATTAAAGATTAATAAAAGTTTTAGAAGGGAAAAAATTTATATACATATATATATATATATATATATATATATATAAGGTAACAAAAAACAAAAAACAAGCAAAAAAAAAGAAAAGAAGAAGAAGAAAAAAAAAAAAAAGAAAAAAAGAAAAAAAGAAAAAAAAAAGTCTTTTGATTTTTTTTTTTTTTTGGGGGGGGAGGAGTGGGAAGAATCCTGTATCTCCCTTTTATCTGCAACCAGTCTCTTGGAGTCTCTGGTCAGCTTGAGGTCCTGTGGCTTGATTGGTTTCTTAAGTCGATTGGTTGGAAGAGGCAGAAAAATGCTCTGCTTTACCCAAAATTTTGAGATCCCCCTCCCAGGTTAGTTTTCTGGGAGGGTGGTCTGCTTTGAGAGTCACAAAAGAGGGGGATGTGGTGATGAGGCTAGGTTCTGGGTAGCGTTGAGGCCTTTCAACAAACAGTAGCTTTTCCCTGGGGCTTTTTTGTGATAAAGCTCACAGCGCCCAGCCTGGAGCCATTCTCAGGGTTTCTGTTTTTCAATTGATTGTGGTGGCTGCTAGAGGGAGGGGCAGCCTCTGGCTCTGGTTACCCAGTGAGGTTAGGCTGGCGCCTGAGCTGGGTGACTTTTCCCTGGATGGAGCTGAGTCTGGCAGGTCACTTCGGCGTTAAGTTCTTGTGACCTGCTAAATGACTCATTTTATTCCAAGGCCTGAGCTGGAGCTAGCAGCAACTCCGAGCTTTGTCGGTATCCAAGATGGAGATCACCGGTGCTGGGGGGGGGAGGGGTGGCCTTCCTTCCTCTGCTCCCTGAGGAGTGAGGATGTCGGGCTTGTACTCACGTCGAGTCTTGGATCCTGGGTCGTCTCTGGTGCCGAGTCTTGGATCCTGGTCGTCTCTGGTCTGCAAGCTGCAGGGTGAAGATGTCCGCTCTTTGTTGATTCTTGCTGGTGTTGAGTAGAATCCGCTCGCCCGCTGCGTCTGGCTCCTTCGTCCCGGACTCTCTGTGTGAGCGCTCAGGTATGGCCCCCGGCTGTGGTCTCTGCCGCTTGCGACCCTGCCGCCGCCGCCGCCGCCGTGGCGGCTGCTGGCGACCACTCGGTGCTTCTTTTTGCCTTGGCTTCCCCTCTCTTGTCTAACTCTCTGTCCTGTGATGGCACACTTGGTGTGATTCTCTGGCTTAGGACTGTTCACTGGAACTCTAAAGCTGCTTTCTATACCTAGGAATTAACTTAACTAAGCAAGTGAAGGACCTTTATGATGAAAACTTTAAAAACTTGAAAAAAGAAATCAAAATAGAACTTAGAAAGTGGCAAAAACTCCCATGTTCCTGGATTGGAAAGATTAATATTATGAAAAGGGCAATACTTCCCAAGGCTATCTACAAATTCATTGCGATACCTATTAATATTCCATCCTCATTCTTAAAGGAAATAGAGGAGGCAATCAAAAAATTCATATGGAACAATAAAAGAATAGCTAAAAAGATCCTTAACAGAAAGAACAGTGCTACAGGAATATCAATTTCAAATTTCAAACCTTACTACAAAGCCATAGTAATAAAAACAGCTTAGTATTGGGACAAGAACAGACCTCAGGACCAATGGAATAGAATTGAAATCCCAGAAATGAACCTACAGACCTATAGCCATCTAATTTTCGATAAGGGAGATAAAAAAAAATGGAGTGGAAAAAACACAGCCTCTTCAGTAAATGGTGCTGGCAAAATTGGTTAACTACTTGCAGAAAATTAAAGCTAGATCCTTATATATCACCCTGTTTTGTTTTCTGATTTCACAGTTTTGTACCCATGGCTATTCTTTTCCCAGGGAAAAGGGGTTTCAGAGGAGAAAGTAAATTTCTAACAGCAGGAGGGACTGAGGCCAGACAACGGAAGAAATTTCTGCCAGTGAATAGTAACTTGGATATTACAGAAAACCAAAGATCTGGTGTTTTAATGCATTAAGCTGTTCACATTGTAATCAAATTATCTGACTTCTCAAAAATGTAAAGGATTATTGCATTATTTTGAAGAAGAACGTTAGTTAATTTTCAAGTTTTTGCTAACACCAAAACTTGATGACTTTTCTTGGGAGTTTAAAACAACTCATTTATGTTTTTACATGATGATGACAAGCAGAAATTTACTGGTAGAACAAACTCCAGAGTTCATTTCAGGGGTTTCACAGAGCAAGGGCACCTGGGACTGAGGAATGTCTCTCAAGGCCTTCCACTAGGTGTGGCCATGTGGCCTGTCCCCTGACACAGGAGTCAGGTCATGACAGGTGTTGTCCTGTTCAGGCGAGAATAGGATCTCACTGGGGCATCCAGATGAAGTGGACTCACCCCCTGGACAAAGTCACAGACGCTGACCAGTATCTTAAAAGATAGTTTATTCAATTGATCAGCCAGGGTTAACTCATCTAGGGAATGAGCAGTCCCAAACTCAAATAGCTCAGGGTTTATAAAGGTTAAAAAAAAGCATTCTTTTAGAGCAGATTCAAGCAAGGTGGTGTACAGAAGAACTTCGCAGTTATTTTATTTTGCAAGCTCTTAAGTCACAAACATTCCCGAAACAATTAAAACCATAAGTACTCCTGTAACAATTTCTTGACCTAAAGCAACGGGCAGTTCCTGGTTTCGGGGCCAGGTATTTTGCTTTTTCAAATCTAGTAATTACAGTAGAAGGAACAGCTAGGGGGTAAATAGGCCTACTCCTTTCCTCGTAACTATTTGTTCCAGTTCAATCCTGCCTTGCATAGTTTGGCCCTATTCTTAAAATTCAATAATTTTGTACAGTTTCTATTTTAACATTTCACATTCTTCTTTTTGTCGGGGGGGGGACAGGGGGTCATCACACTGCATTGATTAATTCCCTAAATGGCTTGGATCACCAGCCTCTGAGTAGCCTCTAAGCATACCCTAGATAGAAAAGTTCTGCTGGTACCTGAGTAAGTCCATTTAAGGTTTGAAATCTTCATAGTAGGGGAGGGTGATGCTCCCACACCCCCTCAGGTGATAGGCACCCCTGGATCCCTGGAGATGGGAGTGGCTACTTGACTGATAGGTTACTGAACCTGTCAGTTCAGTGCCTGGGACTGAGGGTCATGTGACCCATCCCCCTAGTGGGGGACACCATGCCATGTGTATCTCCATGTTCCTGCCTGTCTCTCATCTCCTGGCTTGTCTCTAGTCATCATGGTGTCCAATTCAGCTATCCATCAGAGAGCTGAAATTTTGGTTTTTTGTTCTTTCCTCTCCAGCCTATTCCCTAGCTGTGTTAAGTGTATTTGTGGATTGCAGGCCTTCATTATTAAGTTAGCAGTCTGTAGGCAGTGCATTGTCACAAAAACTCCAATATTCTACCTCTCAAAATATGGTTTCTCTGAATTCTGATAATTTACCTTACAACATCTGAGACCCTTTCTGTAGACTTTTCTTCCAAATAAACCTGTGCTAGTGTTTAAACTACCTCTTTGCCTATCTTCTGTGGCTTTTAGGGGCCTAATAGCTATGTATCTTCTTTTGCTTGTTCTCATTCCTCCAGTGTTAAGATTCTAGCTGAAAACTTGAAGTTTATGGCACAAATGTGGTACAAAGAGCAGTGTTACTCAAAAAGTAATCCCCAAACCCAAACATGTGTTAATATAGAACCTATTAGAAACTCAAATTCTCAGCAGTCCCAGCCCCATTGAATCTGAAGCTACATTTAAAATTCCCAAATAATTTATATGCACATTACTGTTCAAAAAGTAGTGCTATAGGCTGGATCTTAAGTGTCCACCTAATGCCTGTGTTTTAAAGGCTCGGCCCTTAGCTTCTTGGAGATGGTGCAAATGAGAATATAAGACCTAATGGGATGTCTTCTGGTTATGTAGGGTGTGTCCTTGAAGTGAGAAATGGAACCCCAGATTTTTCTTGACCATGAAGTGAATAGTTTTCCTACACCGTACAACCATCATGTCATCCCCATCCTCCACATAGGAGGCCTTAACACAATAGGTCTGCCCAATTATAGATTGGAACCTCAAAATTTTTGAGCCAAAATAAGCTTTTCTAAGGTGACTATCAAGTATTTGTAATAGCAATACAAAATTAACTCAAGCCTAATTGAAGAGAAGTCCACAAAATATTTTCAAAACCTTGTATTCGTGACATCTCTGCTAAAGACAGATTACTCCCTTGTGTGTATGTATAACTTACATAATAGTTTGTCACCATGCCACAATGGACCACCTTGAGCACATACCTAATTTGCAGATTTCTGTCTAGCACACTGAGTGAACATAGCATTTGACTACTTGCTCTGCCACTGCTCAACTTTATTCCAGGAAAGACTGCAGAGCGAAAAGCAAATTGCAGAAGGAGAAGCAGATAAACTATAACCAGAACCAAAGCTCCAATAAAATGAAAAATACCCTTGCTCACTAACAGACAGGCTCACCACCAATGGGTGCCTATGTTTTCAGAATAAGTAATGGGAGATGCTTATGATTCAATGGTTAAACAGAAAATAATAAACACTTCCGATTTGAAAGCAGGCCCCTCATGGAAAAGAATGAAAACAAAAGTTTGAAGATAGGCATATCTGAGTTAACATAATGCATCTTCCATTCTAAGACTTTTTAACCTTGTTATCACAGTCTATAGTGTATTTTCTGTAAGTAATTTTGCTTACAATAACTTATGCAAAAGATATAAAAGGCAAACAAGAAACCTCAGACTGGAGCAAGAATCGGCCAGACGGGGAATAGGAAAGGTGAAAGTGATGGAGATGAAGATGATTGAAGTACATTCTATAAAGGTGGCCATAAAAAGGGGAAGAACAATCAAATTCTTTAAAAGTACACCTTGTATATATGGAAGTAACAGTAAAATTCCTTTGTATAATTAATATACAATTTTAACTTGTGCTTTTCCAAAGCTATACTAAATAAGGAGTTTAAGTTCATCAGAGCAGTTGTTGTAAATATCTTGATGTTTTCTCCTATGTGACACCTCAGATCCCACAGCTCAAAAGGAACCCAGCAAGGCATAATTTACTTCTGCAGAAGAATCTGATACTGACAGGAAGCCAAGCAAGCATGCTGAGCAGGAAGTCAACCATATCTCTCACTCATCAGAATTTTGGGATCGTAATCTTTCTTGCTCAGATATACTTTCAAATTAGGAAAAACCAGGGTATCTGGTCAAAGTTTGTCAGAAAAGGAGTCTTATCTTCTTGTAAGATAGCAGCTCATCTTTAAAAGGCAGTGCTTATGTCAAGCACTTTGGCAGAAAAGATTCTAACTCCTACAGTCCTGCCTTGTTTTATCTTTTTTTCAAACCTAGTCAGCTTTGCTAGACTTTCCCATTCAGCAGTATCCAAAGGTAGACTATTTAAGAAATGGGTGTTTTGCCCTCATTCATACAACAACCAACACAGGCATTGTTATGAAAACAAGTACTAGAGGCAAATTTGGACAGCACCATTCCTTTGTCTTCCAAATTATTGATCAACAAGCTAGTAAATGGCTCACCTTTTGCCAGCCTTCAATCTATGTAAGGCCTTGGCAGCACCACTTATTAATCACCACAGAAATAATTCCCTTTCCAGCTAAAATACCTAAAGCTAGTCTTTCCATGCAATCCTACTAGTGGCATTTAGTTGTTCTGTTATTACCTTGATGGTGTCTAGTATAATTATCAAGGATCTGCTGATAATAAATATAATCTATGAGTTCCGGGAAGATGGTGGAGGAGAAGCTGTAATCTGAACAAGCTCTTGCATAGAAAGCAGTTTTAGAGTTCCAGTGAACAGTCTTAAGCCAGAGAATCACACCAAGTGTGCCATCACAGGACAGAGAGTTAGACAAGAGAGGGAAACCAAGGCAAAAAGAAACACCTGAGTGCTCGCCAGCAGCCGCCGTGGCGGCGGCGGCGGCAGGGTCGCAAGCGGCAGAGACCGCAGCCGGGGGCCATACCTGAGCGCTCACACAGAGTGTCCAGGACAAAGGCGCCAGACGCAGTGGGCGAGCGGATTCTACTCAACACCAGCAAGAACCAACAAAGAGTGGACAGCTTCATCCTGCAGCTTGCAGACCAGAGACGACCCAGGATCCAAGACTCGGCGTGAGTACAAGCCCGACGTCCTCACTCCTTCTCAGGGAGCAGAGGAGGGAAGGCCACCCCTCCCCCCCCAGCACCGGGGATCTCCATCTTGGATACCGACAAAGCCCGGAGGAGCTGCCAACTCGAACCCAGGCCTTGGAATAAAACGAGTCATTTAGCAGGTCACAAGAACTTAACGGCAAAGTGACCTGCCAGACTCGGCTACATCCAGGGAAAAGTCACCCAGCTCAGGCGCCAGCCATTGGAGTGGCTTCCCTAACTGGGTAACCAGAGCCAGAGGCTGCCCCTCCCTCTAGCAGCCTCAACAATCAATTGAAAAACAGAATCCCTGAGAACGGCTCCAGGCTGGGCTCTGGGAGATTTTTTTTTTTTTGCACAAATCAGCCCCAGGAAAAAGCTACTGATTGTTGAAAGGCCACAACTCTACCCAGAACCTAGCCTCACCACTGCATCCCCCTCTTTTGTGATTCTCAAAGCAGATCACCCTCCTAGAAAACTAACCTGGGAGGGGGATCTCAAAATCTTGGGTAAAGCAGAGCATTTTTCTGCCTCTTCCAACAAATCAACTTAAGAAACCAATCAAGTCACAGGACCTCAAGCTGACCAGAGACTCCAACAAAAGGCTGGTTACAGACAAAAGGGAGATACAGGATTCTTCCCACCCCTCCCCCCCCCAAAAAAAAATCAAAGGATTTTTTTTCTTCTTTTCTTTTTTTTTCTTTTGTTTGTTTTTTGTTTTTTGTTACCTTATATATATATAAATTTTTTTCTCTTTTAAAACTTTTATTAATCTTTAATTTTTGCCTCTTCTGAAAAAATAATTGATTTCCAGTAACTTTTTTTTTGTTTTCTCCTCTTATAATTTTTATTTTAGGAATATGTAAATGAGCGTTTTCCTTTCTTTTCTTATCTTCTTTCTCTTTTTCTTTCTTTCATAATTATCTTTTTGTTTTTTGTCTAGCTCTACTGAACTTCTGATCTTTTCTTCTCCCTTTCCCATCCTTAAAGTTTTTCACATCTTCTCTATGTCCCTCCCTTTCTCACAACATATTCACATTCCTCTCTAAATAGATGGTCTTTTAATCTCTACAATAACTTTAATTTTTACGTTTCTATTTTTTTTCTAGTCTCTTTTCATTCCCCTATCCCTCTCTTCTTTTTCTCTCTCTCTCTACTTGCATCCTACCCAACCCATTTCCTGCATTGTGATTAGGACATAGTTAACTCTCCCTGTGCTTCCCCACACCAATCTATTCCTATTTTTCACCCACATCTCTCCCTAATCCTAATAATTTCTGGTTTTCCAAATTCTTTTCTGCGGTTCGAAGTCCTTTAACATATAGTTGTTTGATGTTGAATAGATGTATCTGTTGAACTAGATTGTATCTGTAGACTATTGACTGTACAAATGCAAACTTTGGTTGATGGTTGCCTTAAGATAGTGTTCTAGCACAAAACTGGTACTATCTTCATCTCAAATGGGCAGAGTAAGCCGGAAAAACACAAGAAAAATGGCAAATTCGGGTATCTCAATTCCCAATCTTGATAATCAGGGGTCAGATCAGATAATGAACACTCCAGAGGAGAGTTCCCAAATAGCTCTACAAACACTGGTGGCAAACATGATAAATGAGAAGTTTGACAACTTACAAAGGACTCTCTATGAGCGTGATAGGGAGAGAGAGGAGGCATCACAGAAGTTTAAACAGGAATATCATAAGCGTGAGGAAGCTAATCAAAAACTGATACAGGATTTGCGTGAACAACTTGAGAATACTCAAAGAGAAAGGGAGGAATGGCGTGAGCAGGCTGAGAACACTCAAAGAGAACTGCAGGAATCCCACGAACGTGAGGAAGCTAAACAAAGAGTAGTACAGGAATTGAGAGACCAGGTAGAGAACACACAAAGATCACTAAAGGCATCCATAGAATCCATTAACAAAGAGCTGAAGGAAGTCAGGGAGACCACAAAGGGAATGCTGAATGGAACCCAACAGAAGGAATGGGAGTCCAAAGAAACCATATCCAATCAACTAAGTGATTTGAGGACAAACACTGAACACCAAACTAAGGAAGTAAAGAGATTCATACAAGACCTAAAACAGAGCTTCAACAAAGAACTTGAAGCCATCAAAGCTGACCAATTAGAAGGAAAAGAGATTAAAAACAAAGTAGAGAGTCTTGACAGCAGGTTAGACCATGCAGAAGATCGAATCTCAGGGATTGAAGACAGCCTAGATATTATAGAGAAAGAACATACAACCATCCAAGACAAGTCCAAGAAATATGACAGATCTATCCAACACCTGGAAGACACCATCAGAAGGCCTAACTTAAGGATAATGGGTGTAGAGGAGCACCTAGAAACAGAAGTTAATGGTCTAGGAAATTTGTTCAACAGGATCCTAGCAGAGAACTTCCCAAACATGCAAAAAGATAGGCCTATTCAGATACAAGAAGCCTTTAGAACCCCAAATAGACCAGACCAGAATAGGACATACCACCGTCACATTATAATCCACACAGGATCAACTCAGAACAAGGAAAAGATCCTTAAAGCTGTCAGGGAGAAAACGGTAATCACCTATAAAGGGAAACCAATTAGAATCACCTCAGATTTCTCAGCAGAGACAATCAAAGCAAGAAGAGCCTGGAATGACGGATGCCATGCCCTAAAAACAAACAACTATCAACCAAGAATACTGTACCCAGCTAAACTCTCCTTCATAACTGAAGGCCAAATAAAAACCTTCCACAGCAAAGAAAAATTGAAACAATACATCTCCACCAAACCAGCCCTACAAAAGATTCTTAAAGATGTCCTACACATAGAAAACCAACAAGACCACAATAAAGGCCAACAAACTGCACCCAAACGGAGAATCCAAGAACCATAGGAAGAACCCAGTTTTCGCAGCCCCCAAGAAGGTAGATAACATGGCAGGAACTCCCAAATACCTCTCAGTCCTATCGCTTAACGTTAACGGACTGAACTCTCCAATTAAGCGACATAGACTGTCTAGTTGGATTAAAAAACAAGACCCTTCTATCTGCTGCCTGCAAGAGTCACATCTTGCCCGTAAAAACAAACACATTTTCAATGTTAAAGGCTGGAACAAAATCTACCAAGCAAACGGCCCTCATAAACAGGCGGGAGTTGCAATCCTAATATCAGATAAAATAGACTTCAAATTAAAAATCGTGAGAAGAGATAAAGAAGGTCGCTACATACTAATCAAAGGATCTCTCCTTCAGGAGGATATTACAATTCTCAATATCTATTCGCCAAACAATGGAGCACCCAAATTTATCAAAGAAACACTACTTTCCCTCAAATCCCATATAGATCCAAAGACATTAATTGTTGGGGATTTTAACACACCACTCTCCCCACTAGACAGATCAACTCGGCAAAAACTCAACAGAGAAACCGCAGATCTAAACAGCTGCATAGATCAACTAGACTTAACAGACATTTACCGAACATTTCACCCAGCAGCATCAGAATACACGTTCTTCTCAGCAGCACATGGAACGTTTTCTAAAATAGACCACATTCTAGGCCACAAAGCAAACTTGTCTAAATTCAGAAACATTGAAGTTATACCCTGCATTCTCTCTGACCACAAGGGAATAAAATTAGAACTCAACACCAAAAGCCACCAAAGAAAGTCCGGTATCACTTGGAGGCTGATCAACACACTGCTGAATCAAGAGTGGGTCATGGAAGAGATTAGAAAGGAAATTCAAATGTTCGTGCTATTCAACAAAAATGAACACACAAATTACCAGCTCCTCTGGGACACAGCAAAGGCAGTACTCAGAGGCAAGTTTATAGCTCTGAGCTCCTACATCAACAAATTGGAGAGATCTGAAACTAGCAATTTCATGACACATCTAAACCTCCTTGAAAAAGAGCAGCAAGATAAACCCCAATCCAGTAGACGGAAAGAAATAATCAAAATTAAATCAGAATTAAATGAATTAGAATCCAAAACAACTATAGAAAGAATCAACAAAACAAAGAGTTGGTTCTTTGAAAAACTTAACAAAATTGACAGACCCTTAGCAAATCTTATCAGAAAAAGAAGAGAACACACCCAAATTAATAAACTCAGAGATGAGAATGGAAACATCACCACGGAAACAACCAAGATTCAGAACATTATAAGGGAATACTTCTCAAAACTTTATGCTAATAAGTTCGACAACTTGACAGAAATGGACCTCTTCCTAGCAAATATTGACATGCTAAAACTAAACCAAGATGAGTTAAACTATCTTAACAGGCCCATATCAAGCATTGAAATAGAAACAGCAATAAGAGACCTCCCAGCTAAGAAAAGTCCAGGACCAGATGGTTTTACAGCGGAATTTTACAAGGCCTTCAAAGCAGAGCTCACACCAATTCTCCTCCAACTCTTCAATGAAATTGAAAGAGAAAGCTCAGTACCGAACACATTCTATGAAGCCATCATAACCCTAATCCCAAAACCAGGCAGGGATTCATCAAAGAAAGAGAACTATAGACCCATTTCTTTGATGAACATTGATGCAAAACTTCTCAACAAAATTTTGGCCAATCGACTTCAACAATTCATCCAAAAAATCATACACCACGATCAAACAGGATTCATTTCAGGGATGCAAAGCTGGTTCAATATACGCAAATCAATTAATATTATTCATCACATCAACAGGAGCAAGAACAAGAACCACATGGTTATCTCAATAGACGCAGAAAAAGCATTCGACAAGATCCAACACCCCTTTATGATCAAGGTTTTGGAAAAATTAGGAATCCATGGAACATTCCTCAATACAATAAAGGCTGTATATGACAAACCTACAGCCAGCATTATACTCAATGGTGAAAAACTAAAGCCATTTCCTCTTAACTCAGGAACAAGACAAGGATGCCCACTCTCTCCACTTCTCTTCAATCTAGTATTAGAATGCCTAGCTACAGCAATAAGACAAGATGCAGACATAAAGGGGATCCAAATAGGGAAAGAAGAAATAAAACTCTCCCTCTTTGCAGATGACATGATCTTGTATTTAAAGAATCCCATAGACTCCACTCCCAAATTACTCAAGCTGATTCAAAACTTTGGCAAAGTAGCAGGTTATAAAATTAACCCCCCAAAATCAATGGCTTTTCTGTATGCCAACAATGAGAAAAGTGTGGCTGAAATTAGGAAAGCAACTCCATTTGTAATAGCCCCACAAAAAATAAAATACCTAGGAATTAACTTAACTAAATAAGTGAAGGACCTCTATGATGAAAACTTTAAAATCTTGAAAAAGGAAATCAACACAGAACTTAAAAAATGGCAAAACCTCCCATGCTCCTGGATTGGCAAGATTAACATCGTGAAAATGGCAATACTTCCCAAGGCTATCTACAAATTCAACGCAATACCTATCAAAATTCCACCCTTATTTTACTTTTTCTTCCAACCTAAAGCACTGACTTTCCTATTCAGCAGTATCCAAAGGGTATTTTGATTAAAAAGTGATTGGTTAAGGCAGTTTTTCACTGAACAAAACCTCTTATACAGGAGATAAAGCACCCATCCACACATTCCTCTGAAAACAGTTACTAAAGAGGTAAATATTGACACCATGACTCATTTTTAAAATGCTTGTTTCATCATCAAGGTACTAAAGGGATCTGCCACCACACAGACACAAACTTTTTTTTTAATTTAATTTTATTTTATTTGTGAACATACTGTACAGAGGAGTTACAATTACGTGGGCAGGATAATGCGTACATTTCTTACCAAGCATTGCAGCCTCCTCCTTTGTTTACCCTTCACATCCCTTCCCAGCCTCCCCCCTCCCCCCAATCCCAATCCTTCTCCTTCCCCCCCCCCCCCCCGCACCGACGTTGTAAAGCTAGTTTTGGACATGACAACTTGACAAACTTTTTTTTTAACGGACTGTAGGCTGGTCCGGGGTTTGATCTCATCTCTTTTTTTTGCTCAAGGTTACCACGTTAGCCACAACTCCAGTAGTTTATCTTTTTGCAGGTTAGTTGGAAAGTCTCATCTTTCCTGCCCAGGTAAACTTCAAACACAGATCCTCAAACAGCCACCTGAACATCTAGGATTACACTCAGCTTCACCTGAGTTTTTAGGTAACTTGTTTGCCAGTATTAAAACCTTGTAAGTCTTTCTGTGGCATTGGCCTCCAACTACCACACAGATTCCCTTTCAAGTATTATACTTAGAGCTAATTTCTCCCATTCAGTCCTTCCAGTGGCTCCTAATTTCCCCCCACCCCCGCCCTTGGCGGCATTTCCAATTAACAAACCCTGCTGATAAATAAAAGCATATATTGGAATAATCGATTGTGGAGATCAACAGAATAAAACTAATTTGAACTGCTGTTTCTGGTTTCTTGGAAAATTTTAGGGGCTCCTAAATACCATATTTGTAAATATGATTCTTGAATGAGCTACTATGAAGTCTCTCCTTACCTAAGGTATTTGAGAATGGTCAGGTGCAGGTTGGACAATTGAACCAAAGCACAGATTCCACTCCAGTTCTACATTGGTCTTCTGCAATACCACCAGATATTTCGCCTGGCTATGATTAGTGCTTATTGCTCATCTCAAGGGGTGGCCTTCACTACATCCAGGTAAGTTTCCCAGAAATGTCAAATTTTCCCCAGGTATAGTTGGCCTGGAAAGAATGGAGCTGATCAGTTTCAGGGGTTTTTGAAATAGACTCTTCCTTTTGAGAAGAGCAACAGGGTGTTCCAAGTTGTCTTGATGACTTATCATGCATTTCATGCCCATGGGGTCTGAGATCCATGACAGCACAAATAAGACCACTTGTGTGGCCTCCCTGCCACACAGTCATAGCAGTACTTAGACTGTGGACAGAATCACCACAGTATTTACCTCGCTTATCCGTTTCAATTTCAGTCCTGGTAGACTCAAAATTGGAAGTCATACACAGTGTCTGCTCCAAGACTGAAGTGGCAACCATATTGTAGGATTAACTAGAGGGTGGATTGAGGCCCTGGAGCCAAGCATGGTCACCATAAGGTCATTAAGACTGGAGTTCCCCATGCAGGATGTTTTCACAAGTCAATACCTGACAAACATTAGACACTTATTTGGGCAGTATGAAACTGAAACAATTTGATCAGAAGCCCCCTCCTTACTAGAAGGCAATCCCCCTCCCAACTAGAAGGGAAACCTGCTTTCCTGCTAGATAGAAACCCCCAAGACTCCGTCCCTCTTTGTCGGAAACCATTTAGGTGTAGCTTTTTTTTTTTTTTTTTTTGGTAGGTCTTGGGGCTGAACTCTGGGCCTGGGTGCTCTCCTTCAGCTCAAGGCTAGTGCTGTACCACTTTACCTACAGCACCACTTCTGGTTTTCTGAGTGGTTTATTGGCAAAAAGTCTCATGGAATTTCCCTGCCCAGCTTGGCTTTGAATCGTGATCCTCAGATCTTAGCCTCCTGAGTAGCTAGTATTATAGGTGTGAGCAACCAACACCTGTTTTTTTTTATTGTTACTTCTATTTTCTTTTCTTTCTTTTTTATTGTGGAAATACTGTACAGAAGGGTTTACAATTACATGGGCAAGATAATGAGTACATTTCTTTATTTTTATTTTTATTTTTTTTTTATTTAATTTTATTTTATTTGAGAGCATACTGTACAGAGGGGTTACAATTACATTGGCAGGATAATGCATACATTTCTTACCAAGCATTGCAGCCTCCTCCTTTGTTTACCCTTCACCTCCCTTCCCAGCCTCCCCCCTCCCCCCCCACCCAATCATACCCCCCTCCCCCCACACACACCGACATTGTAAAGCTTGCTTTGACATGACATTTTGTAATTCTCCTTGTTGCAACAGGTCCACCTGAATCCTTAAACGACTTGTTTGTCCCCATCTCCTCCACATTTTATACTGACATCAGATAAAGTGAAAGCGGGGGTTACACTGTGGGGGAGGGACATACAAAGCAACAAAGAAATAATATTATAAATGTGTTAGAAACACATGCATGAAAGAAACGAAAACATTAAAATACATATTTAAGGGTTCGTTTTCCTAACATCACATTATCTGACCTTTTCCGCTTGACTCATACCTATACTAGATATTGCAAATAAGGGAAACCATGGGACCTATGTTTCTTTGGGCCTGGCTTACTTCACTTAATATAATTTTTTCCAAGCCTTTCCATTTCCTCACAAATGGGGAAATGTCATTCTTTCTGATGGAGGCATAGAATTCCATTGTGTATATATACCACATTTTCTTGATCCATTCATCTACTGAGGGGCTTCTGGGTTGGTTTCATATCTTAGCTATGGTAAATAATGCTGCAATAAACATAGTTGTGCTGGTAGCTTTAGTGTGGTCTTGTTTGTATACATTTGGGTAAATGCCCAAAAGTGCGATTGCTGGATCATAGGGGAGATCTATGTGAAGTCTTTTGAGGAACCTCCATACTGCTTTCCAAAGTGGTTGAACAAGTTTACATTCCCACCAACAATGAAGTAAGGTTCCTTTCTGTCCACATCCCCTCCAGCATCTGTTGTTGTTAGAGTTCTTGATTTTTGCTGTTCTAACTGGAGTGAGGTGATATCTGAATGTTGTTTTGATTTGCATTTCTTTTATGGCTAGGGATGTTGAACATTTCTTCATGTGTCTATTGGCCATCCTTCTTTCTTCTTCAGAGAAGCTTCTCTTTAAGTCTTTCGCAAACTTATTTATTGGGCAGTTGTTTCTTTGAGGATTTGTTGTTGGGTGGTTTAATTTTTTGAGTTCCAAGTATATTTTAGATATGAGACCCTTGTCCGTTGTATGGCTAGTAAAGATCTTCTCCCAATCGGTGGGCTTTCTAATGATCTTGCTAGCTATGTCATTTGCCCTGCAGAAGCTCTGCAACCTTATGCAATCCCATTTGTCCAACCTTTCTTTGATTTGTTGTGTTTCCGGGTCTCTATTCAGAAAATTTTGGCCTGAGCCAAGAAGACCTAGGGTTTCTCCTATTCCATCCTGTAATGTTTTCAGAGTGTCTGCTTTGAGTTCAAGGTCTTTGATCCATTTGGAGTTGATTCTCGTGCAGGGTGATATATAAGGATCTAGCTTTAGTTTTCCACATGTAGTTAACCAATTTTGCCAGCACCATTTACTGAAGAGGCTGTCTTTCTTCCATTCTATTGTTTTAGCTTCCTTATCGAAGATTAGATGGCTATAGGTCTGTAGGTTCATTTCTGGGTTTTCAATTCTATTCCATTGGTCCTGAGGTCTGTTCTTATGCCAATACCAAGCTGTTTTGATTACTATGGCTTTATAGTAGAGTTTGAAATTTGGTATTGATATTTCTCCAGCAGTGTTCTTTCCGTTGAGGAGCGTTTTTGCTATTCGGGGTCTTTTATTGTTCCATATGAATTTTTGGATTGCCTCTTCTATTTCCTTGAAGAATGAGGGTGGAATTTTGATAGGTATTGTGTTGAATTTGTAGATAGCCTTGGGAAGTATTGCCATTTTCACGATGTTAATCTTGCCAATCCAGGAGCATGGGAGGTTTTGCCATTTTTTAAGTTCTGTGTTGATTTCCTTTTTCAAGATTTTAAAGTTTTCATCATAGAGGTCCTTCACTTATTTAGTTAAGTTAATTCCTAGGTATTTTATTTTTTGTGGGGCTATTACAAATGGAGTTGCTTTCCTAATTTCAGCCACACTTTTCTCATTGTTGGCATACAGAAAAGCCATTGATTTTGGGGGGTTAATTTTATAACCTGCTACTTTGCCAAAGTTTTGAATCAGCTTGAGTAATTTGGGAGTGGAGTCTATGGGATTCTTTAAATACAAGATCATGTCATCTGCAAAGAGGGAGAGTTTTATTTCTTCTTTCCCTATTTGGATCCCCTTTATGTCTGCATCTTGTCTTATTGCTGTAGCTAGGCATTCTAATACTAGATTGAAGAGAAGTGGAGAGAGTGGGCATCCTTGTCTTGTTCCTGAGTTAAGAGGAAATGGCTTTAGTTTTTCACCATTGAGTATAATGCTGGCTGTAGGTTTGTCATATACAGCCTTTATTGTATTGAGGAATGTTCCATGGATTCCTAATTTTTCCAAAACCTTGATCATAAAGGGGTGTTGGATCTTGTCGAATGCTTTTTCTGCGTCTATTGAGATAACCATGTGGTTCTTGTTCTTGCTCCTGTTGATGTGATGAATAATATTAATTGATTTGCGTATATTGAACCAGCTTTGCATCCCTGAAATGAATCCTGTTTGATCGTGGTGTATGATTTTTTGGATGAATTGTTGAAGTCGATTGGCCAAAATTTTGTTGAGAAGTTTTGCATCAATGTTCATCAAAGAAATGGGTCTATAGTTCTCTTTCTTTGATGAATCCCTGCCTGGTTTTGGGATTAGGGTTATGATGGCTTCATAGAATGTGTTCGGTACTGAGCTTTCTCTTTCAATTTCATTGAAGAGTTGGAGGAGAATTGGTGTGAGCTCTGCTTTGAAGGCCTTGTAAAATTCCGCTGTAAAACCATCTGGTCCTGGACTTTTCTTAGCTGGGAGGTCTCTTATTGCTGTTTCTATTTCAATGCTTGATATGGGCCTGTTAAGATAGTTTAACTCATCTTGGTTTAGTTTTAGCATGTCAATATTTGCTAGGAAGAGGTCCATTTCTGTCAAGTTGTCGAACTTATTAGCATAAAGTTTTGAGAAGTATTCCCTTATAATGTTCTGAATCTTGGTTGTTTCCGTGGTGATGTTTCCATTCTCATCTCTGAGTTTATTAATTTGGGTGTGTTCTCTTCTTTTTCTGATAAGATTTGCTAAGGGTCTGTCAATTTTGTTAAGTTTTTCAAAGAACCAACTCTTTGTTTTGTTGATTCTTTCTATAGTTGTTTTGAATTCTAATTCATTTAATTCTGATTTAATTTTGATTATTTCTTTCCGTCTACTGGATTGGGGTTTATCTTGCTGCTCTTTTTCAAGGAGGTTTAGATGTGTCATGAAATTGCTAGTTTCAGATCTCTCCAATTTGTTGATGTAGGAGCTCAGAGCTATAAACTTGCCTCTGAGTACTGCCTTTGCTGTGTCCCAGAGGAGCTGGTAATTTGTGTGTTCATTTTTGTTGAATAGCACGAACATTTGAATTTCCTTTCTAATCTCTTCCATGACCCACTCTTGATTCAGCAGTGTGTTGATCAGCCTCCAAGTGATACCGGACTTTCTTTGGTGGCTTTTGGTGTTGAGTTCTAATTTTATTCCCTTGTGGTCAGAGAGAATGCAGGGTATAACTTCAATGTTTCTGAATTTAGACAAGTTTGCTTTGTGGCCTAGAATGTGGTCTATTTTAGAAAACGTTCCATGTGCTGCTGAGAAGAACGTGTATTCTGATGCTGCTGGGTGAAATGTTCGGTAAATGTCTGTTAAGTCTAGTTGATCTATGCAGCTGTTTAGATCTGCGGTTTCTCTGTTGAGTTTTTGCCGAGTTGATCTGTCTAGTGGGGAGAGTGGTGTGTTAAAATCCCCAACAATTAATGTCTTTGGATCTATATGGGATTTGAGGGAAAGTAGTGTTTCTTTGATAAATTTGGGTGCTCCATTGTTTGGCGAATAGATATTGAGAATTGTAATATCCTCCTGAAGGAGAGATCCTTTGATTAGTATGTAGCGACCTTCTTTATCTCTTCTCACGATTTTTAATTTGAAGTCTATTTTATCTGATATTAGGATTGCAACTCCCGCCTGTTTATGAGGGCCGTTTGCTTGGTAGATTTTGTTCCAGCCTTTAACATTGAAAATGTGTTTGTTTTTACGGGCAAGATGTGACTCTTGCAGGCAGCAGATAGAAGGGTCTTGTTTTTTAATCCAACTAGACAGTCTATGTCGCTTAATTGGAGAGTTCAGTCCGTTAACGTTAAGCGATAGGACTGAGAGGTATTTGGGAGTTCCTGCCATGTTATCTACCTTCTTGGGGGCTGCGAAAACTGGGTTCTTCCTATGGTTCTTGGATTCTCCGTTTGGGTGCAGTTTGTTGGCCTTTATTGTGGTCTTGTTGGTTTTCTATGTGTAGGACATCTTTAAGAATCTTTTGTAGGGCTGGTTTGGTGGAGATGTATTGTTTCAATTTTTCTTTGCTGTGGAAGGTTTTTATTTGGCCTTCAGTTATGAAGGAGAGTTTAGCTGGGTACAGTATTCTTGGTTGATAGTTGTTTGTTTTTAGGGCATGGCATCCGTCATTCCAGGCTCTTCTTGCTTTGATTGTCTCTGCTGAGAAATCTGAGGTGATTCTAATTGGTTTCCCTTTATAGGTGATTACCGTTTTCTCCCTGACAGCTTTAAGGATCTTTTCCTTGTTCTGAGTTGATCCTGTGTGGATTATAATGTGACGGTGGTATGTCCTATTCTGGTCTGGTCTATTTGGGGTTCTAAAGGCTTCTTGTATCTGAATAGGCCTATCTTTTTGCATGTTTGGGAAGTTCTCTGCTAGGATCCTGTTGAACAAATTTCCTAGACCATTAACTTCTGTTTCTAGGTGCTCCTCTACACCCATTATCCTTAAGTTAGGCCTTCTGATGGTGTCTTCCAGGTGTTGGATAGATCTGTCATATTTCTTGGACTTGTCTTGGATGGTTGTATGTTCTTTCTCTATAATATCTAGGCTGTCTTCAATCCCTGAGATTCGATCTTCTGCATGGTCTAACCTGCTGTCAAGACTCTCTACTTTGTTTTTAATCTCTTTTCCTTCTAATTGGTCAGCTTTGATGGCTTCAAGTTCTTTGTTGAAGCTCTGTTTTAGGTCTTGTATGAATCTCTTTACTTCCTTAGTTTGGTGTTCAGTGTTTGTCCTCAAATCACTTAGTTGATTGGATATGGTTTCTTTGGACTCCCATTCCTTCTGTTGGGTTCCATTCAGCATTCCCTTTGTGGTCTCCCTGACTTCCTTCAGCTCTTTGTTAATGGATTCTATGGATGCCTTTAGTGATCTTTGTGTGTTCTCTACCTGGTCTCTCAATTCCTGTACTACTCTTTGTTTAGCTTCCTCACGTTCGTGGGATTCCTGCAGTTCTCTTTGAGTGTTCTCAGCCTGCTCACGCCATTCCTCCCTTTCTCTTTGAGTATTCTCAAGTTGTTCACGCAAATCCTGTATCAGTTTTTGATTAGCTTCCTCACGCTTATGATATTCCTGTTTAAACTTCTGTGATGCCTCCTCTCTCTCCCTATCACGCTCATAGAGAGTCCTTTGTAAGTTGTCAAACTTCTCATTTATCATGTTTGCCACCAGTGTTTGTAGAGCTATTTGGGAACTCTCCTCTGGAGTGTTCATTATCTGATCTGACCCCTGATTATCAAGATTGGGAATTGAGATACCCGAATTTGCCATTTTTCTTGTGTTTTTCCGGCTTACTCTGCCCATTTGAGATGAAGATAGTACCAGTTTTGTGCTAGAACACTATCTTAAGGCAACCATCAACCAAAGTTTGCATTTGTACAGTCAATAGTCTACAGATACAATCTAGTTCAACAGATACATCTATTCAACATCAAACAACTATATGTTAAAGGACTTCGAACCGCAGAAAAGAATTTGGAAAACCAGAAATTATTAGGATTAGGGAGAGATGTGGGTGAAAAATAGGAATAGATTGGTGTGGGGAAGCACAGGGAGAGTTAACTATGTCCTAATCACAATGCAGGAAATGGGTTGGGTAGGATGCAAGTAGAGAGAGAGAGAAAAAGAAGAGAGGGATAGGGGAATGAAAAGAGACTAGAAAAAAATAGAAATGTAAAAATTAATGTTATTGTAGAGATTAAAAGACCATCTATTTAGAGAGGAATGTGAATATGTTGTGAGAAAGGGAGGGACATAGAGAAGATGTGAAAAACTTTAAGGATGGGAAAGGGAGAAGAAAAGATCAGAAGTTCAGTAGAGCTAGACAAAAAACAAAAAGATAATTATGAAAGAAATGAAAAGAGAAAGAAGATAAGAAAAGAAACGCTCATTTACATATTCTTAAAATAAAAATTATAAGAGGAGAAAACAAAAAAAAAGTTACTGGAAATCAATTATTTTTTCAGAAGAGGCAAAAATTAAAGATTAATAAAAGTTTTAAAAGAGAAAAAAATTTATATATATATATATATATAAGGTAACAAAAAACAAAAAACAAACAAAAGAAAAAAAAAGAAAAGAAGAAAAAAAAATCCTTTGATTTTTTTTTGGGGGGGAGGGGTGGGAAGAATCCTGTATCTCCCTTTTGTCTGTAACCAGCCTTTTGTTGGAGTCTCTGGTCAGCTTTAGGTCCTGTGGCTTGATTGGTTTCTTAAGTCGATTTGTTGCAAGAGGCAGAAAAATGCTCTGCTTTACCCAAGATTTTGAGATCCCCCTCCCAGGTTAGTTTTCTAGGAGGGTGATCTGCTTTGAGAATCACAAAAGAGGGGGATGCAGTGGTGAGGCTAGGTTCTGGGTAGAGTTGTGGCCTTTCAACAATCAGTAGCTTTTTCCTGGGGCTGATTTGTGCAAAAAAAAAAAATCTCCCAGAGCCCAGCCTGGAGCCGTTCTCAGGGATTCTGTTTTTCAATTGATTGTTGAGGCTGCTAGAGGGAGGGGCAGCCTCTGGCTCTGGTTACCCAGTGAGGGAAGCCACTCCAATGGCTGGCGCCTGAGCTGGGTGACTTTTCCCTGGATGTAGCCGAGTCTGGCAGGTCACTTTGCCGTTAAGTTCTTGTGACCTGCTAAATGACTCGTTTTATTCCAAGTCCTGGGTTGGAGCTGGCAGCTCCTCCGGGCTTTGTCGGTATCCAAGATGGAGATCCCCGGTGCTGGGGGAGGAGGGGTGGCCTTCCCTCCTCTGCTCCCTGAGAAGGAGTGAGGACGTCGGGCTTGTACTCACGCCGAGTCTTGGATCCTGGGTCATCTCTGGTCTGCAAGCTGCAGGATGAAGATGCCCACTCTTTTTTGGTTCTTGCTGGTGTTGAGTAGAATCCGCTCGCCCGCTGCATCTGGCTCCTTCGTCCCGGACTCTCTGTGTGAGCGCTCAGGTATGGCCCCCCGGCTGCGGTCTCCGCTGCTTGCAACCCTGCCGCCGCCGCCGCCGCCGCCGCGGCTGCTGGCGAGCACTCAGCTGTTTCTTTTTGCCTTGGTTTCCCTCTCTTGTCTAACTCTCTGTCCTGTGATGGCACACTTGGTGTGATTCTCTGGCCTAGGACAGTTCACTGGAACTCTAAAACTGATTTCTATGCAAGAGCTTGTTCAGATTACAGCTTCTCTTCTGCCATCTTCCCGGAAGTCCTGAGTACATTTCTTATCAAGCATTGTAGCCTCCTCCTTTGGTTTCCCTTCCCATCCCATCCTCCCTCCACCCACCACCTTCCCCTCCTCACCCCCCCACCAACGTTGTAAAGTTCGTTTTCGACATAACGACTTGTACATCTCAATATTTCAATGGGTCCATCTGTATCCCTATTTAAATGATTTGTTTTTTCCCTTCCCCTCCACAAATTATAACATCAAATACAGTGGAATCAGGGGTTATACCATGGCGGAGGGACATACAAAGCAACAAAGAAATAATCTTATGTGTTAGAAATAATCGCATGAAAGAAAAAAAAATGTCAATACATATCTTAGGGTTAATTTCCCTAACATCAACTTAACTGACCTTTTCTGCTTTACTCAGACATATAGTTATTGAAACTAAGGGAAACCATGGGACCTATGTTTCTTTGGGCTTGGCTTACTTCACTTAATATAATTTCTCTCCAAGTCTTTCCATTTCTTAACAAATGGGGCAATGTCATTCTTTCTGATGGAAGCATAGAATTCCATTGTGTATATATACCACATTTTCTTGATCCATTCATCTACTGAGGGGCATCTGGGTTGGTTCCATATATTAGCTTTGGTAAATAATGCTGCAATAAATATAATCGTGCTGGTAGCTTTAGTGTGGTCTTGTTTGTAAACATTTGTGTAAATGCCCAAAAGTGGGATTGCTGTGTCAGGGGAGCTCTATGTGGAGTCTTTTGAGGAACCTCCATACTACTTTCCAAAGTGGTTGAACAAGTTTACAGTCCCACCAACAATGCAGTAAGGTTCCCTTCTGTCCACATCCCCTCCAGCCATCTGTTGTTATCCTGGTTTTTAATATTTTCCCTTTTTTTTTTTATGGTGTCTTTCTTTCTTTTTTTTTTCTTTTTTTTCTTTTTTATTTAATTTAATTTTATTTGTGAACATACGGTACAGAGGGGTTAAAATTACATGGGCAGGATAATGCGTACATTCTTACCAAGCATTGAACCCTCCTCCTGTGGTTTACCCTTCACATCTCTTCCCAGCCGCCCCCCTCCCCCCAATCCTTCTCCTTCCCCCCCTTTCCCCCCCACCCCCACTAACGTTGTAAAGCTCATCTTGGACATGACAATTTGTATTTCTCATTGTTGCAACAGGTCCACCTGTATCCTTAAACAACTGGTTTTTCCCCATCTCCTACACAAGTTATACTGACATCAAATATAGTGAAAGCATGGGTTATACTGAGGGGGAGGGACATACAAAGCAACAAAGAGATAATCTTATAAATGCGTTAGAAACACATGCATGAAAGAAAAAACATTAAAATACATATCTAAGGGTTCATTTTCCTGACCTCACATTATCTGACCTTCTCCGCTTGACTCATAATGGGATTGCATAAAGTTGCAGAACTTTTGCAGGGCAAATGACATAGCTAGCAAGATCAATAGAAAGCCCACGGACTGGGAGAAGATCTTTACTAGCCATACAACGGACAAGGGTCGCATATCTAAAATATACTTGGAACTCAAAAAATTAAACCCCCCAACAACAAATCCTCAAAGAAACAACTGCCCAATAAATAAGGGGGCGAAAGACTTAAAGAGAAACTTCTCTGAAGAAGAAGGAAGGATGGCCAATAGACACATGAAGAAATGTTCAACATCCCTAGCCATAAAAGAAATGCAAATCAAAACAACATTCAGATATCACCTCACCCCAGTTAGAACGGCAAAAATCAAGAACTCTAACAACAACAGATGCTGGAGGGGATGTGGAGAGAAAGGAACCTTACTTCATTTTTGGTGGGAATGTAAACTTGTTCAACCACTTTGGAAAGCAGTATGGAGGTTCCTCAAAAGACTTCACATAGATCTCCCCTATGACCCAGCAATCCCACTTTTGGGCATTTACCCAAATGTTTACAAACAAGACTACACTAAAGCTACCAGCACAACAATGTTTATTGCAGCATTATTTACCATAGCTAAGATATGGAACCAACCCAGATGTCCCTCAGCAGATGAATGGATCAAGAAAATGTGGTATATATACACAATGGAATTCTATGCCTCCATCAGAAAGAATGACATTGCCCCATTTGTTAGGAAATGGAAAAACGTGGAAAAAATTATATTAAGTGAAGTAAGCCAGGCCCAAAGAAACATAGGTCCCATGGTTTCCCTTATTTGCAGTATCCCTTTTTTGTCGCTTGTGAGGTTTCAACTCTGGGCCTGGGCATTGTCACTAGCCCTTCAGCTCAAGGCTAGTGCTCTACCACTTGAGCCACAGCGCCACTTCTGACTTTTTCTGCTTACATGGTGCTGAAGAATGGAACCCAGGTCCTCATACATGCAAGGCAAGCACTCTACCACTGGGTCAACTTCCCTGCCCTTCATCTGAGTTTTTAGTTAACTTAGTTGCCAATGTTCAATTGTTCTAAGGCCTTTGTGCAGCTTTGGCCTCCAATCACCACATGAACTCTTCCCTTTTCAGATAACATTTCTAGAACTAATTTTCCCATGCTATCCTACTAGAGCATTTAGTTTATGGCTTAAAAAAATCTTTTAACAACCCTCTTTTTTTGCCAGTACTGGGACTTGAACTCAGGGCCTGGGCACTGTCCCTCAGCTTCTTTTGCTGAAGGCTAGCGCTCTACCAGTTGAGCCACAGTGCCACTTCCAGCCTCTTCTGTTTATGTGGTGCTGAGGAATAAAACACAGGACATCATGTGAATGCTAGTTAAATAGTTTGCCAGCCCCCAAATTACATTTTTTATTTATAGTAATCATCAGAATAAAACTGATTCATAAGCTGCTATTTGGTTTCTGGCTTTGAACTTTTTGGAAACTTTTGGGGAATCCTGAATAGCACCCATGAAAATATGAGATATGAATGACCCTCTAGGGAAGGGCTTTCTCCTTACCTAGTATAAAATGTTTGAGAATGGACAGGTAGGTGAAATGCTAGGGTGAAAGGGATGGCCAATTGAACCAAAGCACAGGTTCTTCTCTAGTTGGCCATGGTTAGTGCATACTGCTCATCTCTTCACAGGATCGGCCTTCACTCATCCTGATAAGTTTCCCAGAAATGCCAATTGTCCCCCCAACCTAGAGAGGCAAGGGGTATAGTTGGCCTTGGGAAGATGGGGTTTTTGTCTTAGATCCTTACTCTTGCGAACAGGAACAGCAGGGTCTTACAAGTTTCCCCAGGCCGTGTTTGACCAACAGATCATGCACCACATGCCCTTGGGGGTCAGAGGTTCATCACAGTGGGAAGTGGACCACTTGTTTTTCTGGCCTTTGTGCCACACAATCTTAACAGTAATGGTGGACAGAATATTTAATCCATTTCACCCAAGCATTTTTCTTGTTGTTGGTTGTGGGACTTGAACTCTGGGCCTGGGTGCTGTCTCTGAGCTCTTTAGCTCAAGGCAAATGCCCTACCACTTGAGCCACAGAACCACTCCCAGTTTTCTGGTGGTTAATTGGAGACAAGAGTCTCAAGGGCTTTCCTGCCTGGGCTGGTTTTGAACCCCAACCCTCAGATCCTGAGTAGGTAGGATTACAGATGCAAGCCATTGGCACCTGGCTTTTGACCTAAATTTTAAGTCTACCCTGAAAGTCTGCTTCTGAAACAGTTTCCAATGCCATACATCTGTGGATCAGCTAGAGGATCCATCCAAGCCTCAGAGTCAAAGTGGGTCAGCTGAAGGAGTTTAGTGAGTAGGATATTTTGAGTTCTCCCTTCCGGATATAGGATTTAACACAAACATGCAAGCACATATACACAAGTTTTTGTTTGGACAAGTGCATATTCTAGAGCTCAAAAATGAAAATCATTCATAGTGTTCTCAGACATTTTTCAACATTCTTCCAGTGGATTATCAGGAGCAGGTCTATGGATCCATTTTTCTTGGGTTCCTTAGGTCTACAATTCTTATTCCCCATTTTAGCAGGTCTCTTGTGATTTCAGTTTTGGGTGCACTTAATCCTCCCTATTGTAAGTTTCTTGTGCAACCCTTTCATATTCAACTCTCCCCTTATTGGGATTTGTCAAGTATGTCTTCCTCCAGCTCCCACATTTTTTTCTTGGGCCAGAGAATGAACACGCAGGTCAAGACTCAAATTCTCTTTGTGCCTAAGACACACTCAGCCCATGAAAATTCTCACCAACAAGGTACTATACTCTAGTCCAATTTTTCTTTTTTTTTTTTCTTTTTTTTTTAAATTTTATTTTATTTTATTTGAGAACATACTGTACAGAGGGGCAACAATTACATGGGCAGGATAATGCATACATTTCTTACCAAGCATTGCAGCCTCATCCTTTGTTTACCCTTCACCTCCCTTCCCCGCCTCCCCCTCTAGTCCAATTTTTCTTCTCATGGTCAATGCATGAGGTTACTTTTTATTGGGTGTTTCCTTGGGCTCCTTCCTGACATGGCTGATAAACTTTCCATCTTGGGTT
Organism: Dipodomys merriami; assembly: GCF_024711535.1. Lineage (NCBI taxonomy): Eukaryota > Metazoa > Chordata > Mammalia > Rodentia > Heteromyidae > Dipodomys > Dipodomys merriami. The sequence goes on from NW_027202440.1 coordinate 107,900, forward strand.
CATCATTAACCACATGGGACGGTGTTTAACCAAGCTTGAGCTACCTCAACAAGGTAGGATGTGTCTCCTCCTGAGGGATTCCCAGGATCCCCTTGAGTAACAAGGATCCTGGACAAGTCCCCAAATTGTTGGGAATACTCCCATAGTGTACCCCAATATCTCAAGAAAGACCATCAACTTGAAAGAACTTTGCATGGCAAAGTTTAGTTCTGTCAAAGGGCATGTTACTGACAGGAAGCCAATTAAGCAACCAGCCCGGCATCCACACGGGGTCGTTGCCCCACCACCGCGCGTTGGGACTGGGGTCCACTGCTGAAAGCCTCTCATCCTGGGAAACAGGGTGAGGCTGGAAAGGGCACTGCCTCCCTCCTGTCATGCAATGCACCTTTGTGTGGAACCTGGCACAAAGCCATTCATAGACGACCTGCTTCTGAGTCGGGGTTTCATAAGTAGGAGAGCAGCTCCCTCGCTGCAATCTATTGAAAGTCAGCCCTCCACACAAGGGTTTGTCTTTTCACCCCCACCCCCACATGGGCAGGCAATTGTCCTGAGCCCTTCCCATACCAGTGGGGTGGGGATTGGGGGCGGTCCCCTTCCCATCCAACCTTTTGGGTTGGGGCCTCCTCCTTCCCCTTGCTCTCTCTCCACTCTCGCATCTGTGTGGCTGGTGGGCCTCTCACAAGCACAACCCTGCCAGCCCGAGGCTTGGGTTGTGTATGTGCCAGGCTAGGCCAGTGTGGCATTGGGGAGGGGGTGGACATGCAGTTCCAGAGTGCTGAGTGGGAATCTGAACAGGTTTTACCCTTAATGAGCTACTACTTTTCTTGATCAGAAGTTGTGCTCACAGTCTTGTTCAATTGTCAATTTTGAAGCTCAGCTGGCTATTTTCAAAGGGGTTAACAGTTTCAGAGCAAACAACTAAACCAGGACAACCAGGCCACAAATTTTTAGAAAAATCTTAGTTTGTGCTCTATGAGTTAATCCATGCCTCCAAAGTCCCTAGAACCATTCTAGTAACAGGATATACTTTAGTTAAAATAGCTTTTTGTAAGATGGCTACTCTTAGTTGCTTTAGTTCAAGCAATCACTTTGAGAGAAAAGATTCTAACTCCTACAGAATCCATTCCCAGACAGAATTTATTGTCAGCAGCTCACTCTTTGGAATGGAGGCTTATAAGCTTATGAGCTTAGTGGCTGGGAAGGTGGCTCAGTGGGAGAGCACTTGCCTTGCATGCTCGAGGCCCTGGGTTCGATTCCTCAGCACCACATAAGAAAAAAGCCGGAAGTGGCGCTGTGGCTCAAGTGGTAGAGTGCTAGCCTTGAGCTGAAGAGCTGAGGGACAGTGCCCAGGCCCAGAGTTCTGGCCCCACGACCAGACCAAAAAAAAAAAAAAGCTTATGAGCTTATTCACATATTGCCTTGGTTCCCTTATGCAAACCCACCTCAGTGGATGGTTATGAAACCAACAGCTGTGTGTGGCTGCTTCATATAAAGAACCTGCCTTGTACTTCTGCTCCTATGACTACTAGAAAGAGGAGGTACGTAGCTGTGGACTTAAGCATACATATTGAACACAGAGCAAAGAACACAGAGCAGGCTGTAGCATTTTAAGAGATATAGATGAATCAGTTAGATCCTAGCTGCTTGGCTGACCACAGGGCACTTTCTTGATGCCACATTTCTGAGGCAGAGCATTTCCAAGCTGCCAAGACACTATGGTAGGAAGATGCCTGAAGGAGAATTCTTGGTGGGAAGGAAAAGTTGAAAGTTTGGATTTAGGTTTTAGAAAATGCAAGCCACTTTCTGAATTGCTTGAGGCAGCAAGCAGATCAATATGTTTTCTAGCCCTCTAGATGAAGAGTATGAGAACACTTCCCACATCTTAGTCAATCCTGCCTGCCTGGCAGTCTTCTATTCCCTCTTACAGGAGTTAAGCAGCTTTTAAGAAGTCTTACAGGGTGCTCATTACATTCTTCTGGGCGCCCTTCAGCTGGGCTAAACCCCCAGCCCCTCAGGTTTGTTTTCTTTAAAGAATTCGAGAGCAGAAATTTTTTTTTAAAAGATAAGTTTTTTCTTGTGAAAATACCGTACAGAGGGGTTATAATTACATGAGCATTGTTGCCTCCTCCTTTGTTTTTCCCCTACCATCTCTGCCCTCCCATCTCCACGACTACACTTCCTCCACCCCACCTCCCCCCAATTCAACCCACCTCCCCATTTCACCCCCACCTCCCCATTTCACCCCCACCTCCCCATTTCACCTCCCCACCTCTCCATTTGAACCCCACCACCACCCTGCTTCAAAAGTTGTAAAGTTTGTTTTTCGCCATAGCGTGTTGTACATCTCATCTCACTGTATCCCTATTGATTCAATTTGTATTTTTCCCTTCCTATCTCCCCCCTAAAACAGGTTTCTTCAAAGCGAAAAGAGAGCAGTGAAAGAGACCCCTCAGCAAAAGGAGAAGCCAAAAGCGGATCTGAAGAAGCCCACATCCCTGAGTATATGTACAGCCCTTTGACTCTGCCCCGTAGGGCGTGTTCCTGGATTGATTGGTCAAGGGGTGGGCTTGTGCTGCATGGCATCTGGTGATTGGTGTCCCAGTCTCAGAGCATGAGTAGGAAGTTTCCTTATTGGATGCCCCATCTCAAAGCACAAGTGGGGAAAACACTTTTGTTGGATGGAAGGTAAAGGGACACGCCCCAGACCATAGTCAGAAACAGCACATGCATTAGCACCTGAAGCCTGATGGGAACAAGGTGTGTATTTTTTGCTGAGTCATTCATCCCCGCCGTGTTGGAGCCAATTCCAACCATCACCTATTATCCATAACTACCCAGCTGAAGTGGTTCAACTCTCTTGGAGTGGCACATCTACACTTGTTACTCACAGGGTTCTGGTCTCCCATGAAACACCATGCTGACAGAGAGATTGAATGGCTAAATAGCTGTTTGAAGCAGCAAAGCCCTCTGACATAAACTTGTATACTTACCTTGAATGCAACTTGATTTCTCCTTACAGAAGGCAAATTCAGTTCTGCTTTGAGCCAATATGGTAAGATACCGTTAGCAAATCTAGGGCAGAGAAATAACTGGACTGTATTTCTAAAGTCAGGTGAAGTAGGGGCCACCATTCCTGAGTGCTTGTATTATCTTCATAGTCCTGTATTTTGTTGTGGGAAGTACTTTCTCCTGAAGGTACATTGTGAGCTAAATTCAGGCCGAAGATCATATTTGTGCATCTGAAAGCATATACTTAGGAATTTAACTGCAGATGAAGCAAGTTCTTAGTAGCAGAACGTGTGTTCTTTATATAACTGGTAATGTCATTTTGAAAGAAAAATCATGAAGGAACGATAACTGACTTGTTGAGTGATGACCCTTTGTACACTACCTAAAGGATTATATATACATATATATATATATATATATATATATATATATATAAAAGCAATACAATGTATTTTCTGTGAGTGCATATCCACAGTGTAGGTATCTTAAGGAAAGGAGAACTCAAATGTATCATAACAATACAACTAATAATGGTTTAATCTCTTATCTGTTGAAAGTCCAGAGGAAGACAGTAAAAGCATGAAGATTCCAAGAGCATGGAGGCATACCCCAAAGTTAGTATACAGCCCTCACTGTCTTGGCCCAAGGTGAAGGCTAAAATGCCCTTAATCACTTTCAAGTTCCAGGAAGTGAGGTGAAGGAACAGAAAGAAGGAAATAAAGAAATACAGAACATGTGCAGACTGTCCTTTAAGACAGTATTCTAGAAGCTATCAGGTAACATTTTTCTCTGTATCGTTATCTAAATATTATCACCATTGGGAAATGTTATCACTATTTTACTTAGCCTGGGGTTCAGTTAAATGGAAAGGTGTCTCTATTGATTCAGAAAGGAAGGGTGGATATTATGGTAGGCACCTGAGATGTTTGGCCATGTATATCAAGGGCTATGGACCTCACCTCTAATGTTTTACTGTTTTGTAAACAGAATAGATGATGCATTTTCTGTGCAACTAGAAACTACTTTGAAGCTTAAAAAAAAGAGGAAACATATCTCAGATGCTACATATGCTATTATATTTTTTAAATGTGTATGATAACATCCAAATTACCGCAAATTGACTATTTTGTACAAAAGAGATGATTTCCCTGAGCCTTCTCTCTTTACATTGAAAAAAACAGCTTCACACACTTAAGTGAGATATAGTTTTGAACCCAGGTTTATTGCTTACTGGCAATTTAAATGTTTTCCCAACCTGGGGTTGTTTTTTCTTTTTTTATCAGTAATTGTGGTCAAATGCAAGCAACTCAAAATTTATCATCTTTTTTACACTTTGTATTAGCATTACCTAGTTATATAAGTGGATTTCATTTTGATATATCCACATAGGTATACAATGTACCCTGATTATATTTACTCCTTCATCATTCTCTTTCTTCTCCTCTCCCAGGTTTCTTATCTTAATTATTTTAAGAATACAGCATAGTAGTAGTAAGTATAGTCAAAATATTGTATACATTCGATGTCCACACTCTTTTCATCCTCCAAGATTAAAATTCTATATTCATTAAAATAATTTTCCACTCTCCTCTGCTTCAAGATCTCCATCAAGTACGATTTTATTTCCTATCAATTTGACTGTTCTATGTAACTGATATAAGTAGAATTATGCAATATTTGATCTTTTTATCACTGACTTTGAGGAGACTGAGGCCTGAGTGACTCCCTGTTGAGCTAGCTGTCATCTTCTGAAGTATGAGTTATGCAGCTGAAGATGAACCTGGCATAGGAAGGAACAGAAGAGGCAATTCTTGGCCACTAGGAACATGAACAATCCTTGAGAAAATCGCAGGCAGGCAGGTGCTGGAGGGCATGGTGACCCCAACACTCAGGCCACAGGTGGTGTTTGTTTAAGAAAGGAACCCTGCAGTTTAGCACAAACCTCCATGAGACTCCCTGTTGTGGAAGCCAACCATTTAAAGTGTGTCAGCCCTAGGGGCTGGAAAGGTGGCTCAGTGGTAGAGCATTTGCCTTGCATGCATGAGGCCCTGGGTTCGATTCATCAGCACCACATAAGCAAAAAGAAAAAAGCCGAATTGGCGCTGTGGCTCAAGTGGTAGAGTTCTAGCCTTGAGCTGAAGAGCTAAGGGTCAGGGCCCAGGCCCAGCGTTCATGCCCCACGACCGGACCCCCCCCCAAAAAAAAGTGTGTCAGCCCTCTGATCTACCCAACAGCCTGTTTCTGCTTTGTAGTGTGCCAATCATACTATAGAATTTTATTATCATTTCCCCGCGACTTGTAATAATTTGTTGTAAGATGCTGTGATGTATACAAAGTCCCAGCCTTCCCTAAAAATGTGTATAAAAATTACTATAACCCTGGGCTCAGGGCCTCTTAACATTACCTGGTGCGTGGAGGACCAAGCTGGAGCTTGCAATAAGAACTCCTTTGCTTTTACATTTGTGAATGTTTCTGATGGTTTTTTGTGTAAGGATTTCTGAATTCAGTTTTACAGCTTATTTCATTTAGCAGTGTCCCCAAGATTCATCCATAATATAGCATCTGTCACAACATAGTTCTTTTTTTTTTTAATTTAATTTTATTTTATTTGTGAACACACTGTACAGAGGAGTTACAATTACATGGGCAGGATAATGGGTACATTTCTTACCAAGCATTGCAGCCTCCTCCTTTGTTTACCCTTTTTAAAGTTGAAGTTATATACCATTGTATGTTTAAACCACATTTATTTTATCTATTCATTTGTTGATGGCCATTTGGATTGCCTCCATGTTTTAGTATTGTAAAAAATGAATATGTGTGTTCAAAGATTTCTTCAAGACCTTGCTTAGATCTTCAGAGTATATGACCAAAAGTGGAGCCATTGTATAATATGACAATTCTCTTTTCTTTCTTTCTATCTTTGTCATGGGCTTGAACTCAGGGCCAGGTCACTGTCTCTGAACTTTTCCTCAAGGCTAGTGTTCTACTACTTTAAACTACAGATCCACTTCCTGTTTTCTACCCAGGCTAGCTTTGAACCTCCATCCTTGGATTTCAGCTTCCTCTCCTGAGTGGTTAGGATTATAGGCATGAATGATCTTGTTTTTAATTGTTTGAAAAGATGCCATACTAGTATGTTCACAAATAAAATAAAATAAATTTAAAAAAAAAAGAAAAGATGCCATTCTATTTCCCATAGAAAGGTTCCAATTTTATCACACTTTTGTCAGTATTGTTACTTTGTTTTTTGTAGTTATACTAATTCATATGAAATGGTCATTCATATTCTTCATTGTTTTGACTTACACTTTCCTGGTGAATAGTGATGTTAAACAACTTCTTCATGTGCTTGTTAACACTTTAATGGTCTTCTCTGGAGAAACATCTGAGTTCTTTGCACATTGTAAAATCAGGTTGTTTGTTGTTGTTGGGAGGATGTTCTTTGTATATTCTTGATGTGAACCACTCATCAAATATATGCTTACAATGGCTTTATCCCATTTTGTGTTGCTTATTTGGACATTGATGATTGCATCCTTTGGTGCATCCTGTTTTGTGTTTTCCTACAGTGACTGACCCTTCTCTGATGTCAGTTTTCAGTATGTCTTCTGGTCCTGTAACTATGAACCATCATATTGATTTGCACACCTGTTTTTGTAACAATGAACTAAAGCTACATAATAATGCTCTGGTTGCCTATCGGCTCCCATTTTTGGATCTCTTTCCCTCGGCTTTTAGTAAAAAGCCTTGGGGGCATATCCACAACTTATTAGGACCTAAACATCCTGTCGAAAGTTGCAGCCATTAAATTTAGTTAGTTCTGATTGAAATATGTGACTTCTAATTTCTAAAATAAGGCAAATAATATGAAAATTGATACAGAATAATTTTTTAATTGCCAGACATAAGGCCTGAACTCTGGGCTTGGGCAATGTCCCTCAGCTCTTCAGCTCAAGGCTAGTGCTCTACCACTTGAGCTACAGTGCCACTTCTGGCCTTTTCTGTGTATGTGGTACTGAGGAATCAAACCCAGGGCCTCATGCATGCAAGGTAAGCACTCTACCCATGAGTTGCTTTGCAATGCTTGATAGGAAATGTATTCATTGCTTTGCTCATGTAACTGTAACCCCTCTGTACAGTATTTTTACAATTAAAAATTTATTTTAAAAAAAGATGAAAATTGAGAGCTTTGTAATGTAGAAGCACACCAAAACTCTAGGTATATATATTTCTTCATATGAGTATTTAGACTTCCATGAAGCTAGAAATTTAAACTACTTGCAAGTTAATAATGAACTTGTCACATTTTCATGGATGCTAGACAATTTGTGATACTCTTGGGTCAGAGACAAAAGGCACTTAATTTTTACAGCAATAGTGAAAGTTAGTGATGTGTATGTGTGTATTTATATATTTGAAGTAAATATCCCAGCCCTCAGTGCTACTGAGTGAGGTAAAGATAGCCAGATGAAACCTAAATAAACAACGGGTTCTGAATTTGAGCAACTGCAATCTATATAATGAGCAATAGGCATGCCTGAACTTTACTCTGGAGGATGACAATAGCTTAGAAATAGCTTGTAAAAATATCTTTGTAAATATACTATAGAATAAAGAGCAACTAGTGTTCACTTGAAGATATGCAAATACTTGAGACTGCTGTGGAATTGTTCTTTTTCTTTTGTTTCTTGAATGTTCCTAGCTACCAAGACCCATACATATTTCTCCTAATAAATATATAGCTCTCCTTAAAAATGAGGCATGACAATTTGTTGAGATTACTTATTCTTTTTCTAGCCCTAAGCCTTAAGATGAAATAGGGACTTAAATCTTATCTAGAGTACAAATTCAACAAAAGAAATAGATGGAGTTCATATTTTACACATCTAGAAACTTTTCTCTTAGAGCCATTTTTAATGCAGGTGTGGAAGAAATTAAGGAAAAAATAGGTCCACAAATATATTTTATGAAGATATTCTATGTATTTTAACAGTAATAAAGGATTACATTTCTGTATGTTAGCCTGTGAATATTTACAGAGTATGTACATAAAACTAAAGTTTATTCCAGAACCTATCATGGAATAGAATGTAGCAAATTTTCTATATATTACTTGTATATTTATACAATTCATCTGTCTGATTTCTCTCCTATTTTGATAAACAGAGCACCTGTTTTACACTTTGAAATACATTTTTCTACCTACAGCATTCTAGACACTTCGCTGTCTACTAAATATAGAAAAGATTCATGCACAACCCTCACCTTCAAGGAGCAGTTCTCAGTATCCCAAGTAGCTTGTGTTTCTCCCCACCCCTTTCCACCCAGCGGTCAATCTAGGTGAGTGATGACTGAATTCTATAAGACAGAAAAACTCAGATAATTCACAGACATGCAGTTAGTATCCAATGGAAACTTCTTCACTTGGATTATATATATATATATATATATATATATATATATATATATATATATATATATATATATGTATATGTATATATGTGTATATATGTGTGTATATAAATATATAAATATGTATATATATGTACATATGTATATATATGTATATATATATATACATATGTACATGTATATGTATATGTATATATAGATAGATAGATATAGATATTTTGGTCGGTTGTGGGCTTGAACTCTGGTCTTGGGCGCTGTCCCTGCACTCTTCAGCTCAAGGTGAGTACTCTACCGCTTGAGCCACAGAGCTACTTTTGGTTTTCTAGTGGTTTATTGGAGATAAGAGACTCACTGACTTTCCTGCCTGGGATGGCTTTGAACCAAGATCCTCAGATCTCAGCCTCCTGAGTAACTAGGATTACAAGTGTTAGCCACCTTTGCCCAGCTTGGATTATATTTTATCACTATCATTGTGAGAACTTTAGCTTCCTTATTTGGAAACTGAGCTGTCCAGCTCAGTTTAAAATTTCATTTAACTTAACTAAAATTGGAAGAATTAATTTCTGACACTATTCACATTTGATATTCAGTAGCTACATGTAGCCAGTGGCTAGTCTGTTAGACAATACATGTATAGAATATTGCCATTATCACAGAGTTTCTGTTAGAACTGTTTTAGAGCGTGCTTCTGCTTGTTAAGGGATGGCCCATGTTTCTAAACTACATATGCTCAATAGCGGTACTCAGACTGAAGATCAGACCAGAAAGGCAAGACACCCGTAAAGTTAAAATATAGTTATAAATTGTTCTACATAGGCATATTCATTTGTGAGGAGGAAGAGGATCAAACCATCCACATCAACAGAATCAACCCTCTCAATTTTAGGACTGAATAGGTGAGCATTTCAGCAATTCTTTGCAGCTTGTTTCTGTGATTGAAATTGGCTGTGGTATTCTCAATGGTGATTTTTTTGGAAAGTATAAATCTGTAATTACCACATTAGCTCACAGAATAATTATGGTTTGTGCTTTGTAAATGTCATTTGGTATTTACACGTGACATTTCAATTTCTCCTGGTATCAATACACCACAAATATCTTTATATTGTTTCTGAGTTATTTCTTTCATTAATTTTGATTCTTCTTACAGGAGGCATTTTAAAAATTAGTGGAAAAATTAAGACTTTCTTGTGTTTTAGAATCCCATTAGTACTCAGTAAGCTTAATAAAGAATGAGAATGCAAGAACTATGTGTGTAGAAATTTTATCTCCAATAACCTGTGTCCTTTCATTAATTATTGGAGCAAAGAGAAGTGGCTCCCCAGAATCTCACCTTCAGAATTGAAGAATGAGGTGGGAATAAGGCAAGGAAAGAGAGACATAGTAATTTGTGCTGAAGTTGCTGTGCTGTCACAATGAACACATGTTCTCATGCAATCTTTTTGAATCCCACAGTTAGCATTTTTGTGGTTTTATTAGTATGACAAGAATGACTGACTTTCCTAGACTGAGGGTTGGAAATGTGTGGGACACATCTATCTATGGACTCTTCCTCAAAATTGTGTATCATTCACTATGGCTCTTTTCCATCCTTGTCACAGGTATGTATTTCTACAAATGGAGAAATAGGTTCATCATTTCCCTTTAAATGATCAAATTATGTGGATTGGGGGGTTGTGTGATTTGCTGTAGAAGCAAGGTATTATGAGTAGGATCCTTTGGTCATGTTGACATTTCTTTGTAGAATTCTTATTGGGGCTCTTACTCATGGACTCGTGTAAATAATTCTCCCCATATTCCAGTCCAGTAGAGTGGGGCAATGCATTAGAACTTTTAAACATGCCTATAATTCTTTTAAAATATAGTTTTAAATACAATAAGTAAAAGCTTTTAGTTTTCTTTTTTAGTTTTTTTGTTTTAATTTTATTGTCAAGGTGATGTACAGAGTTACATAATAAGGTAGTGATTACTTTCTTGTCTAACTTATTACCAACTCCCTCATTTTTTCCTCTTTCCCTCCCTCTCTCAATGCCCCACAAGTTGTACAGATCATTTCCAATATATTGTCACTCTTGATTTTCTTTAAGTAAATGTTTATGTTGATCCCATTTTGGACTTCCACAAGGTGAACATTGGAACACACGGTTAGACCTTTCTGCCATGCATATATGCATATACATATTTTCCTACAACTTTGAGGTCATATATTTGTTTGACTATTCATTTGTTTATTGCCAAATTGGAGCTTGAATTCAGGGCCTGCACATTGTTCTCAGCTTTTTTTTTCTCTCAAGGCTAGCCACAGCTCCACTTCTGGCATTTTGGTGGTTAAATGGATTTTCCTGTGGGGGCTGGCTTTGAATCATGATCCTCAAATCTCACCCTTATGAGTAGGTAGGATTATAGGTGTGAGCCTACTTTATAAATTGACTTTTCATGGCATCATATCATGCATATATTTCCTATCTAATAACATCCTAAGAAATTGCACTGTTCTAAGAACATCATTTATAATGATTACATGGGAGTCCAGTGCTTATAAATACCATAATTTATTGAATTGTCTCTACACTAAAAATCTTTTGTGTCCCCAAAATATTAAATGCATCATCAAAGTTCTTTTGAATTTTTCATTCTAGTATTTATTTTTTATAAATAAGTATCTGCTAGTTGTCAGAAAGAACCAAATACAAACTTTCTTCTTACATAATAATTCATCTTAACTTGGCTCATCTAGAAAAGTAAGTTACACCTCCCTGTGAATTTATTCTTTTCCTATCATGCAGTTCCAGTTTTGTACAATTTTATATACATTACCCACTATAAAGCCTTTTCTAAAATCCCTCTTGCTATCATCCAGTTTTTGTAAAAACCTTTTCTAAGTTATTTCATTAATAGGAAGGCATAATTAACTAATACCAACTTAATGTCATCATTTCCACGGGTATTTGCATTTTAACCTGGATCAAAACTTGATTCTAACAAGATTATACTTTAATGGTAGAATCAGAGCATCAATCAGGAGGTTGAGAGTATCCTCATGAACAAATTTCATCATGCATTGCTTATTCTCATTTTAAGATTTGAAGGCTAAAGATTACCAGTTCATATAACCCTCGTTCCAGTGCCCTGCATCTTGTATATACATTTTTCTAATTTGGGAAGGGGCAGGGAAATAAAAAAAATGCTGAAACAAGGATTCAGGTTGACTATTGTAACAATGGAATGTACAAGACATTGAAAACGAATTTTACAACTTCGGGAGTAGGGGGAAGGAGGAGTTGGGGAAGTAGGGAGGAGGGAATATAGAGGGAAAACAAAGGAAGGGTAACAATGCTCAATAGGAAATGCACTCATTACCTTACTCATGTATCTGTAACAACTCTATACAGTATCTTTACAATAAATAATATTTTTAAAAAGATTACCAGCTCATACTTCCACAATTAACTTGCTATACACCTTAAATACTTCATATGGATCAAAATAGGAAACAAAAAGAAGCAACTTTCAATATAGATTGTCCATTGTTGTAAAACAGAGATGCCAAATGCAGTGCCCAACGCACAGGAATCCAGAGTACAGTCATTAACCTCTAGAATGCTGAGTTGTCTTCTTTGGCTGGAAATCTCTTAATTTTATTATAGACATTATGCAGAAATGTCCTGAGACAATATTCATGGAGAATAAATAGTTCTTCAAAATCAGGAAAATTTTACCAAGTCAAAAAGAGGAAAACAAGACAAAAAAATTCTATTCCTGGTTATATAAAAAATAAGATTGAACAATAGTCTACCAATAGTCTGAAGAAGAGAACAATTATTTAAGTGAGTTGTTATTATAAATGTAATAATAGAGTGATATGCATGGTAAAATAGAACCTGATAATGAGCCATGAATTCTGCCTTGGGAGGTCAGGAAAACCCTTCTTGCACAGTGTCTTGATACATGGGAAGGAAGAAAAAACATGAAAAGCTTATGAAGTTTACTAATCTCCAAATATTATGACCAAGGAATGCAAAGTACCAGGAACAGGGTAGCAGTGAATCAAATTGGAGAGATGGAAATGGCCATGTAGCTTAGTGTTGTTGCACTTGCTTAATATGCACAAGGCCCTGGGTTCAATCCCCAGCACTAAAAAGGAAGGAAGAAAGAGACAAAGATATGTGAGGTGGATCTAGCACCATCATAGAAGTTTTATTCTCTAGCTCAGGATTTCATACTGTTATTTACACATTATTACTGCATGGGAGATTTAAAAGTACAGTTGCCCAAGTCTCAGCCATTTGTATTTGAGTGGGTACAGATGTATCAACTTCAGCTGATATGACTTGGCGGCAACAAGGATAGAGATATCATGGTAGCACATATGAGTGTAGAACATGGAAAAAAGTTCGTGAGCCTTTTATTTCTGCAGAAAAATAAATGCACATGGTATGTCAGCCTAAGTATGGATATAGTTTAGTCTGCATTTAAATGTACAAATATACCAATTTTGCAAACTTGGGTAAATTACCTACCTCTCTTTCAGCCTTAGTTTCCTATTTTGGACATGGGAGCCAATGAGACTATAGTGAGAGAGTGTTCATAAAGTGTTTTCTGGCTATGCATTTTAAAATTTATTATAACTACCTTTAGTTGACCTGTTTATATAGTGTAAATTTTCACCAGGTGCTGAAGAGCAAAGCAGACGAGGATCAACTGTCTTGTCTTAGGTCTCTTGAGTACTTGATGTCATTCTTTACATTCCAAAAGTTTTGAAGTCAGAGTTGGACAAGAGGAAGTTTTAAAACTTTTCCCTATGGAGCCTTCACATTTTTCAACATCACAGGGACTCTGGAAAGATGGAAGAATAAAACATAGAGAAACCACAACAGTCCTTTTCAGCTGGCTTACTGTTCATCCTTTTGACCTATGATGGCAAATTACCAGACACTGTATTGGTTATAAATACTAAATTTATTTCTACATTCTGGAGCCTGGTGATACAAGATTGAAATGCCAGCATAGTCAGGATTTTTTTTCTGAGTGATGCTCTGTATTAAAGATCAGGAGTGAAATCTATTTGGTTTTGTTTATTTAAATCCCATTCATGAAGGCTTGCCTCCGTGACTTAATTACCATCCACTTACACACAAAGGACCACTTCTATAACATTACATTTGAGATAGGATTTCAATAAGTGAAACTGGATGAAGGGTGTAAATAAATGCATTGTCCTTATACATTCGTTTCCCCCCCCCCCACATAACATTGTGTATCTAAGAACAGGAAGATCCAGACATTGAATGATCTTAAAGCTGACCTCTGGGCCACTCTGTGATTTTGGAGTATTATATTGATCTGGCTTATTCAATTCTCTGCCTTCACTACAAGATTATTTGGAGAATACATAAGATAATTAAACTAAGTGTGTAGTTATCTAGAGAATTATTTCATATTATTTACTTTTAATTTTTTGGTAGGGTCTTGGGTTTCAATTCAGAGCCTTGCATTTGCCAGGCAAACACCTTACCTCTTGAATCATGCCACATCCAGCATGCTTTGGTTGTTTTTGAGATAGAGTCTTGCATTTGTTTATTCCTAGGCTACCTGGATAGTGAACTTCCTAGTTGGATGTCCAGTAGGATGACAAGCCACACATTGGCACACCCAGCTTTTCTTGATTGAGATGGAGGTCTCTTGTATGTTTTCCAGCTTGACCTTGAACTCCCACTATCCACAGGTCCATTTTCAGAGTATCTAGGATTATAGGTATAAACCATCTCACTTGCTTTCTATTATTTATGTTTATGAAAAGTCTGAAAGCTATGAGAAAATCTCCTAGAGTTTACTAACCATATCCAGATTCTAGGTGATATACTCATGTTTATTCTGTTACAAACTGTGTTTTTCATTCTGTTTTATATAGAGATATGGCACATCAAGAATAAAAAATATTATTACTATTGCCAATTCAAACAGCTGTGACTATCTAATTTCTATGTGTGGATTTATGTTTTCTGGAAAAACATCCTGAGCACATACGCCAAAAATCTGACAGTCCTAACAAGCAAAAATTTGTTTCCAGTATAATCAGCAGTTTGCAAATTGGGGTTCCATGCCTGTACAGGAGACAGGTCACAGGGGAATTCCCTACTTGTGACCCTAAAATAATTCTGTCCTGTTCAAAATAGCAGGATGGTAAAAATTTGTCAAACTTATTATATGGGAACTTTCTTTTTTTTGGGGGGGGTAGAGGAGGGTCTGGTTGTGGACCTGAACTCTGGGCCTGAGCGCTGTCCCTCAGCTCTTCAGCTCAAGGCTAGCGCTCTACCACTTGAGACACAGTGCCACTTCTGGCTTTTTTCTGCTTATATGGTGCTGAGGAATAAAACCCAGGGCCTCATGCATGCAAGGCAAGCACTCTAACACTGAGCCACCTTCCCAACCCCTATATGGGAACTTTCTTGACCTGATATAGCTACTGCATTAGAATGAAAGAATTCCCAGTTGCTCAGAAATCAGGCAAAGATGTCATCCATTTCTGTTCAACCACATAGCAGGCATTTTTGCTAATGAAGCAAAATATAAAGTTCTTGACAAATAGATTTTATTCATAATATATAAAGAACTCTTAAACTCATGAATAAGACAATAATAACCCCGTTAAGAAGATACAGAGAGAAGGCAAATAAGTACATCAAAAGCCCATACATTACAAAACTGTTGTAGAAATTCTTCTCAAATGTGTTCAGATAATGCTTTCTGGAATGAAAGGAATGTGAATAATTTCACTATCTTGATTCTTCAAATAATAATTTTAAGACAAACTGCACAAAGAACTTCAGAGTTCATGGAATTCTTGTTTCATGTTCTGAGCATAACACTTTACAAAAGGCATAATCTTTAATTCTAGAAAACACCAATATTTTTAGCTTTTTACAGAAAAAAAGCAACACATGACAACTCTAAGAAACATGTCCAATGTCACCCAGCTAGCAGAAGAGTTTTAGATATTAGTATAGTCCCAGGGTTTGCAAATAATCAATTGAATTTGAGCCATGGATTCTGGTTTCTACTCAGTCTTAATTGTAATTTATACTTCAGCCTTCAGAAATACACCACTTCTCTTCTTGCCTCCATTTCTGTATTCTGAAAATTAAGATAACATTCTCCCAACCTTAGATGATGAGATATGTAACACCATCAGATGATACAGAACACATTTACATTGTTGGGATTTATCCAACAATTGTTGAATATTTTTTATAAAAAAAAATCTATGTAACAATTGCGTTATATTTTTTATAAAAATCTCAACAATAATTTTATTGTCTTAACACCTTGCTTAAAGGTGTTAAAGTACCAACCAAATTTACCCTAATTTTAAAAATTGAGGGCCTGGAAGGTGGCTCAGTGGTAGAGCGCTTGACTTGCATGCCTGAGGTCCTGGGTTCAATTCCTCAGCACCACATAAACGGAAAGAAAAAGAGGGAATGGAGCTGTGGCTGAAGTGGTAAAGCGCTAGCCTTGAGCTGAAGAACTGAGGTACAACGCCCAGGGCCAGAGTTCAGGCCCCACGACCGGACCCAAAAAATAAAAATAAAAATAAATTGAAATGAAATCAACGCAACCCTCCTGTTCTTTTAAGAAGTACATCCTCTTTATGAGCTCCTCACCTTCTGACATGTAGTTATTAAGTGCATTTTCATGAAACCATTACCTCTCATATTAATCTCATTGAACTCAGTTTTACAGAGTTGTTCTGTCTTACAAAACTGGTTGCAAAGACTTTCCCTTGATTTCCCCAAATGATGGTAGTCATTTGTGTAAATGACTTCTCAAAACTTTTAAGGCAATTGAAGAAGGAAATTATAGCAGAAAATTGCATAGAAAATACCTTGAAAATTGTATCAAGAATCTTTTTCCTTTTTCTTGTCTTTACTTTCTCAGTAGAAGGGATGGAATTCAGGGCCTCAACCTGGCTGGATAATTGCTCTTGATCCAAATCCCTAGCACTTTGTTGAGCTTTAGTTTGCTTTTCAGATAGTCTTATCTTAACTGCCTCAAACCATGGTCCTCCAACTTCTCCCTCTCTTATCAACATGTGGCACCAGTTTGTTTTAGAGATTGGCACTTCAGTATTATATTTTTACCATACCAACAGAAAAATCCAGTGTCTACCTCACAAGTAGTTAGAATTATAGGCATGTACCACTATATCAAACAGATTTTTTTTATTTCTTTTTCTAAAAAGAAATCATCAGTACTTCTGCTAACAAGGAATTATTCACTAACTTCTTTTTAGTTTTCAATTCTCTGCTTCTGTAACTTCTTTTTCATTTTTTTCATCACTGAAGACTGCAAATTTGTGATAACTTCAGTTTTGTTCAAGCTTTCAAAATATTCCTGTTTAGTCCACATTCTTCATGCCTCATATTCCATATCATAGTGATTTTCCTTACCAAAATTATTTGTCTCAGCCAGGAGAGGTGACTGATGCCTGCAATCCTAGGTACTCAGGAAGCTGAGATGTAAAGATTTTGGTTGGAAGCCAGCCACATATTTTCTATCTAAAAGGAAACTGGGCACCACCTAGTAACATAAAAATATTATTTCATATTTACTATAATAACATCTTACAAATATAAAGTTATTCATTTGATAACCTTAAAAAAACAAGGAATTAAACATGAATTTCTCTCAGGAAACCCAAATCAACATCTTAGGCTTTTGAGAAGCTCTAGAGGGTTGGGATGTAAAACTGTGGTAGAGAACAAGCCTAGCATGTGCAAGGCCCTCAGCACTGAAAAAAGGAAGAAGTATAAGAAGGAGGAGGATGATGGAGGAGGAGGAGGAGGAGGAGGAGGAGGAGGAGGAGGTAGAAGAGGAGGAGGAGGAAGAGGAGGAGAAGGTACAGAATGAAATTTATCCATATTTTCTTTAGTGAGTAATTATGGCAAAATAAGAAGGTCAAGTTTCTGTCTTTTTGATGTTTATAGTAGTTCCAGATTAGCCTCTGGAGATGCATTCCAAGTGAGTACGTGAAATCAGTGAAGTACTTTATACAGTTAACCGTAGGTATCCAGAATTTCCACATCTAGGAGTTCAACCAACCAGAAATTTAAAATAGGAAAAATTTGTTGTTCCCTAAACAGACAATATAGCAACTATTTACGTACCTTTACATGTATGTTGGTAATAGATATAACCTTGATGCGATTTAAAGTGTAACTTATTTTGTATGAAATATGCTATTTTCTATATGGGATTGGATCCTATGCTGATTTTAGTATGCTCAATCAGTTCTGAAAGCAACCATATTAATACCAAGATGACCATATATACTATGTTTTTTCCCAGACAATTATAGCTACAATAAAGCTAAAGTTATAAATTAGGTTCAGTAAGACAATAATAACAGTAACTAATAAAATAGAAGAATTGTAACAATATGCTGTAAAAATGTAATGTGAAATGGGTGTGGAAGTGCACACCTGTAATCCTAGGAAACTGAAGCTAAGGCAGGAAGATAATGAGAGAGATATACAGTGAGACCTTACATCCAAAAAACCAAAAATAAAAAACAAAAAAGGTATTATGTGAATGTGGTCTCTTCCAAAATATGAGAGTTTTCCATTTAATCTTTTCAGATCACAGTTAATCACAGGTAACTAACTACAGAAGGGGAAATTACAGTGAAGGGGACTACTGTATAATTAAGTGTTATGTAAAGAGAAAAACCATATCCTTTTTAAAGGTTCTGTTCTGAGAAGAAAAGCCATACACCTTTCTTTTGCCTTTTTCTGAAACTCTATGACATTTCTCCCGTCCTACCTAACCACCGTCCCACCTGGCTTGTGGAAAGGACAAGCCCTCAAAACTAGCTTGGCTGTGGAAGAAGACAAACATTCTATTCCTGAACAATCAAGTATCTTGCAGCCTGTTTCACTCCTCCTATTTTGCTTCCAGATGCCCAGAAGACCTTCCTTTGAAGACATATTCTGTATTTTCAGGTGAGTGAGATAAATGACTTCCTTAGAAGACAATGTGACTTTGAAGATTGAAATTGAGAAAGGAAATCAAACTCTTCCATCATTTTTTTACTAAGGGCCAGAAAAAAAATGATAGGTTCTTACCTGCTGAGAGTAAGCAACTTTTGCAGCCTGTGCTAATGAATTTAATCTTGATGCTGATGTGAAATGTGTCTGAAATGTGTCCTGAGCCCTAATTCCTTACTTTCTGAGAACACCACCCCTTCAGAAATTCTGATTTATGATGTGAATATTTACTTCCTATAAGAAGTAGTTGCTTTGATATTTTGATTTTGTGAAGGCTGAGTGAATTTGATATTTTTCTCTCAGTTAAATTATAAGCATGTAAAAATGAATTGAACCTGATTAACTGAAGTTCTTTCTGCCCATTTTATCTGATACAGATTTCTATGATTTGGGGAGTCTATATTTTAAGTCATTTTGGATGCCTAACTAGGTCTGTGAATGTGGATGAGTCAATAAGAATGGCAGAATTCACCACACTGACTTTGGAGCAAAGAATTACAGCTGGTACCTGGGCAATGATTCAGAAGACAGCTGAGGCTGAAGCTATGTGCCTTCCTGCCTGTGTTCAGCTCCCAATCTCTTCTAACACACCCCTCACTCCCATGCGGTGGTTTCTTTTTCTATCCAAAGGGTTTCTGGAGCTTCATCTTATTCTGGTTTTATAGTATGCCAACATGAGAAGAGTGAAAGCAAGCAAGGCAGATGTGGCAGAGGGATTTTATCTGAGGCTCCATCACACTTGAGAGCTTCTGGCTGAAAACTCCAGAAAGACAAAAGTGAAGAAACAGCTAAGAGAAAATGTAAGAAAGGAATCCACAATGATTAAGCCTAAAAACAGTTTCTAGGATAAGGAGACTCAGGACTTTGTGTCACCTGAGGAGAAGCTGGTAGAAGAGGGAATATTCAGGAAAAATGAGAAGGGGACAGGAGGGAATGGAGAGAGAAAGGCCTAGATTACCTAGATTTGGGACCTCAATGTGAGCTTAATTATACTGTGGCAAACCAACCCCAATGACCCAATAGCTTACAATTTTCATTACTCTATCATGCTACAAGCCTAATCCATGTCCACTTCCACTCAGCATGGTGTCCATTCTGGGATTCAGACTGACTGCTGGAGGTTCCCAAGGGAAGAAAACAGTGTGAAAACCACATGACTAAAACTCAGAAAAGACAGGTCATCACTTCTCATATGTCATTTGTCAAAAAGTAAGTTATAATGTGAGCACCGTTATATATTACAGACTGTGATAGACAATTTGCTCCAGGAAAGTTAGAATGAACTTGTGACTTTAAATGAGCATCATTATTCCACAATACTATGAATTTCCGGAAATTATGTAATCACTTAATCACAATCAAAAAAAAAAAAAAAAAGAACCTCGGGGAAGGGAGGGAGGGAGGGGATGGTAGGGGGAAAACAATGGAGGGGGTAACAATGTTCAAGAGGAAGTGTACTCATTACCTCACTCATGTAACTGTAACCCTCTGTATAGTATCTTTACAATAAAAAAAAAGTAAGTTATACAAACAAGCCTGATAGCAATGGGGATGGGAATACATATTGTGAGCATTATAATAATAGCTATTATTATTGTCATATAATAATCACCAAAGGGAAAGAGATGGTATTTCTCCCTTTTTAGGAGTATTGGACAGGGCATTCTGTAGAATATTCTTCAGTTGGGAGCTCTCTGAATCTTTTCTCCTAAGATTGTGGCTATGAGGTTTCAGGGAGGAGAATTACAGAGAAAAAGTATGTTCTCACGCTGGGCACTGGTAGCTCACAGCGGTAATACAAGCTTGAGATCTGAGGATTATGATTCTAAGCCAGCCTGAGCTGGGAAAATCCATGAGACTCATCTCCATTTAACCAAAAAGAGCCAGAATTGGAGCTATGGCTCAAGTGTTAGAGCACTAGCATTGTGTGTGGGGGAAGGAGGGGTGGAGAGGAGAAAGCTCAGGGACAGAAGCCAGGCCTTGAGTTCAAACCCAGGATTGGGGGATTGGGGGAAAATGTGTTCTCAGTGCATGAAATCGAGGGTGTCTGTCAACATCACTATTGATGTTAACTTCGGAGTAGAGTTGATCACTTTTATTCTGGAAATGATTTGTTCTACTCTTCTCTGTCCTATATTCTTTAAAAGAGGCAGCTATGCACAATCTAGACCTAAGAGGTATGGATTGCACTGATGCACTGGTTTCATTGTTTTTCTACTTAAAAAATTATACCTATGTACTTGTACAAATGAGTTCTAATTTAACATGTCACTTTGTGAGTACAGTACATCTTGATCATTGTCACCACTTAGATAGTTCTCCATCTCTCCCAACCCCATGCCCTCAATTTTCCTGGTTATATTTTCATACATGTACATTGACTACTCTTAGTGGATTCACCCACTGCAAGAATTTTGCCAAGAAATGTCTTCATTCTACAAGGCAATGAATATGAAGTTGAGGACGATAAGCCCAAGACAGCATAGTTATTAATTGACATCAAGATGACAAAATCTTCACCAAAAGAAGCATAAGAAAAAAGAACATGGCCAGGAAAATGTGAAGCATCTATCTTTGTGTGTGTGTGTGTGTGTGTATGTGTGTGTGTGTGTGTGTGTGTGTGTGTGTGTGTGTGTATGTGTGTGTGTGTGTGTGTGTGTGTGTGTGTATGTATGTGCTGCTTCTGAGATGTGAGTGCCTGAGTGCTGCCCCTGAGCTGCTTTGCTCAAGGCTAGCATTCTACCACTTGAGCCACAGCACCATTTCCAGCTTTTTGGTAGTTAATTGGAGATAAGAATCTCATTTACTTTCTAGCCTTGGCTGGCTTTTAACTACAATCTTCAGACCTTAGTCTCCTGAGTAGGTAAGATTGCTAGTGTGAGCCACTGGCAGCTGGCAAAACATCTATTAATGGTCCCACTTAAGCATGTGGAGCAGTAGGTCAATTGATACTTGTGACACTCAGACACTCTCTTCTTTCTCCCCATTTCCTCTCTCCCCTTTTCCAGCTAACTTCCCTCCAGACCATTCATCTCCTCCTCTTCTTCCTCTTTCCCTCTTCTCTTTCCACTTCTCTTCCTCTTCTCTTCCCTTCTACCTTCCTCTGTCCTCATGAGACTGCTTTTTCTCTCCTGCCTCTCTAGAACTTTCTCTTAGAGTTTGCATGTTCATAACGGATGCTGTACCACTTGAGTCACACCTCCAAGCCAGGATTTTTCTAGTTAATTGAAGATGAAGTCTGCTCAGGTTGGCTTTAACTGTGATCTTCGGGGTGTTAGTTTCTAGAAGAGTTAAGCTTTCAGGCATGATCCACCACCATCAACAATGCTTTTGATCTTGTTAAACTGGTGTAGCACAGGATGGCTTCTCTGATGTGTAGTTATCTGAGGGACAGGTGTGTGAGGAACACCTTGAAAATGGTTGAGGGAAGGACAGGTGCAGTAGGCTGCTGTGCCAAATGCACCGGGTGAGAAGTACATGCACAATTGAAGGGTGTGAACACTGAGTGATGTCATATCTGGGTAGAGATTCTGTGAGTTCCCAGAATACCCAGCTAACACCTCCTTCCCCAGACTTTGGGCATGGTGCTTCCTCTCCCCTTCAGTTCCCATGAGAAGGCTCTAAGCCTCATGGAAGAATAGCAGAGCCCTGTTTTTGTTCTTGGGGTATCAGAGTGCTGATGAGCAGCATTCTGAACATCCAGAACTCATTTTTGAATCACAGAAATGTATGAATTAAAATACTTTTCCTCCCTCTCTCTAGAGGTGGAGAAATCTGTGAAGGAGCAAGAAGCCTAAGAAAGCATGAAGATATAGGATGGACCCTGCCTGGGATGACTGCATCTGGACATGAGCAGAAGTTGGGAAAGTTTGGATGTGATCATCCATCCATGGGTTATTAGTGTTGATTCAGCCAGGGACATTAGATCTGCACACAGAGGCAGTTGCTGAGGGCTGATGCTGCCATTAGTGACAAGTGTGTAATGGAGGACTTAGGCCTTTGCTATGTGTGCACTGGGATCAGGAGGCTGAGCCTGCAGAGAAGACTTGAGATTTGCAGCAAGAGATGGGCTTGGGGCTCCTGGTGGATGAGGAGTCCAGGTCAGTGCTATTTGGGGAGCAGAGCTCAGCAAACAGAATGAAATGGGATTCTAGTAAGAGAAGCACTGAGGGCCACAAGAGGACAAAGATGGGTACCTGGTAAATGACAGGATGCCCACTAAATCTAAATGAGAAATGACAGGAGCCAGGTTAGGAAGGGAGCTGAGGAATCCTGAATTCCACATGGACCAGTGTTCAGTGAAGAGGGTGGGTGAAGGGAAGTACTGTTGTTTTACATGATTCCTCCATGCTTTTTTCCCCTTTTTCTTTTTGTGTGTATGCTTGTGCTGGTACTGGGGGGCTTGACATCAGTGCTTTTTTTCTTAATTTCCTTTTCTTTCTCCTTCCTCTCTACCTTTTCCCCTCATTCCCTCCTGTACCATCTTCTTCCCTTTTCTTTCTCCCCATAACTTCTCCTATTCTACTTCCCCTATCCCACTTCTTGTTCCCTTCATGCACACTTCCATTCTCTCTCCTTCTCTTCCTGCTCTTGAATCTGACTCTGACTCTCTCTGGTTTTCCCTCCTTCTCTCACACTTTCTCTTTTTCAGCTTGCATGGTCATGACTGGTTCACTATCACTTGAGTCACACCTCCAGACTTGCAAACCTCCAAATAGTCTGCAAACCTCCAAAGGGGAAGGCTTTTCCTCTTGCTTCCTTCCTCCTCCTCTGCATGCCTCTCCAGTGGCCTATCCTCAGGCCTCAGGCCTCTTCACAGGGCAGCCCTGCTCTGCTCTGCTCTACTCTGGTTGGAGCCTATTTCTATCTTTCCCCAGCCCCTGCTCCTCAGAACAGACAGCATATATATAAACTGGGCCCCTCCCCCACTCCAACAGCTATAACAGTTTCAACCTCCACTCATGCCCTGCACCCAGGAAGTGCATTGTCCCATCCCTTCTTGACCCCCCTCCTACAGCTAGGCACAGGGGAACATTGAGCTCAGCATGTGGGGGGAGGAGGATGCCTTTGGCCATGTTGATTATTACACTACCACTACATGATAGCTCCAGGCCTGAATTTTTCTAGTTAAGTGAAGATGGAGTGTTTCCAGACAGGCTGCTGGGATAGTTAGGATGACAGGCAGAGCCTCCAGCATTAGGCAGTGCATTTGACTTTGTTAGTCTGTTGGGACATAGCTTGGTTTCTGCGTTGTTATGAAAGGGATTTGTGTACTTATGTGAGGCACAGCTGTGTGAGGGACACCTTATAAATGGTTGTGGGAGAAAGGGGGTGATGGGCTGGTAGACGAATTGAGGGAGGGTCAGCACTGAGTGTTAGCTTATCTTGGTAGAGACCCAGTGAGTCCCCAGAGAGGCCACCAGCTGACACCCCTTCCCCAGAGCACCAGGCTTTGGGCATGGTGCTTTCCCTTGGCAGTTCCAGGAGAAGTCTATTGGCCTCATGGAAGAGTAGACCCTAATTTTCTGCTTGGTGAATCAGTGTGCTGGGGGAGCTGATGTTCAATAATCAATCATTCTGAACACCAAGAGTCCATTTTTTGAATCACAAAGTGTATACATTAAAATTTACCGACTTTGTTTCAGCTAAACATGGTGAAATATATGAAGGAACAGGAGACCTGAGAAGACATGGGAGATATAGTGGTACTTGTGGATGGATGGGACTGGATGAACTCTGCCTGTAGCTACATCCTGCCTGGACTGACTATTCCCACATGAACAGAAATTCAGGAAGATTAGATATGAGCCTTCACCACTGTGATATTTGTGTTGGTTCAGCCAGGTCATTATCTTTGCACAGAGAGGCTATGAGGAGGCTGATGCTGCCTTTAGGTGACAAGCGTGTGATGGGGAGGAGTTGGGTAGACGTGGCCTTTGCTATGTGTACACTGGGAATAGGAGGCTGAGCCTGCAGAGCAGACTGATGAGATTTTCAGCAGATGGAAGGCTGGGGCTTCATTGGTCCAGCTCAGGGATATTTGAGTAGCAGTGATTCCTTCAAAAAATGGATGGGATTCTAGTGAGAGAAGCAATGAGGGCCAAAAGAGGGCCAAGATGGGTACATGGTGAATGACAAGGGTACACAGTAATACTAAAGGAGAAATGATGGGATCCAGGTTATGAAGGGAGCTAAGGAATCCTGAATTCCATATGGACCAGTGTTCAGTGAAGAGGATGGGTTGGAGGGAAGTACTGTTGATTTCACTATCAGTTTTTTTCCCTTTGTGTGTGTGTGTGTGTGTGTGTGTGTGTGTGTGTGTGTGTGTGTGTGTGTGTGTGTGTGTGTGTGTGTGTGTGTGTGTGTGTGTGCGTGCGCGCATGCTGGAGCTTGGGCTTGATGCCTGTGCAATTTTTCTTATTCTCTTATTCTTATTCTTTCACTTCATTCTCTCCCCTTTTTCCTCCTTTCCTCCCATCATCTCTCTTCCCTCCTCTTCTAACCTATACCTTCTCTTCCTCTACTTCCCCTTCCCCTCATCTTCCTCTCCTCTCTCTTCCATTACTTCTCTCCTTCTTGAATCTCCCTAACACTGTTTGTTCATACAAGGCTAGAACTCCACTACTTAGAGCCACAGTGCCACTTGGTTTTCTGACGGTTACTTAGAGATGTCTCACTCTCCTGCCAATGCTGGCTTTGAACCAGGTCCTCAGAGCTCATCCTCCTGAGTAGCTAAAATTTCAGATGTGAGCCACCAGAACCCAGCTAGAGGTGAACTTTTGGTTCAATCCTGACCTCCTGCACATGAACTGCAACACAGGAGTGCTTTTCTGTCACTCCATTCAACATTCGACATTCTTCTTTCTCTCGTGCAACATTCTCATCTTCCTCTTTGCACCTTTCTCCAAAGTCATCTAAATCTAATTATTAGGTCCTCTCAATTTTCCAAAGTACTAGCTAGCATTCTCATTAACTAGCATCCCCTTTCATGTAGCTATTTGTTAGAAAGTAAAAGCTTTGAGCCTAAGTGGCTTTGGTATTTCTTGAGAAAATTTCTAGCAATTTGTAGTGATCTTAAACACTGTACTGAATGAATGAAAACATCATTCTACTTTGTGATAGAAAGTTTGAGATTTAATCTCAATTTTTCTAGAATCTGATCACAGCCTAAACTGCCACTGGGAACATCCCTGAAAATTTCCTAGAGATGGTATTTTCCTTTCCAGGCATTCCGTCAGAAGTCTCACTTTATTCTGAATATACAAGTCTGCCAAAAAAAAGCAGTTGGTTTCAACCTACTTAGTGAGGGGGAGGGAAACTTGAGTTTTATTACAACCTCTCCTTTATTGTGCAGAAGTGGGAGAAAAGAACAGTTGTCACTGAAATACTGTCCTAGGTAAGGCATCAAGCAGGACTCTATAAACAGTTATATCAGACCTTGAATCTAAGGCACTGGTAGCTCACTCCTATAATCCTAATACTTGGGAGGCTTCAGATTGTGAGGATCAGAGTTCCAGGCCAGCATCTGCAGAAAATTCAGAGATGTTGGCCCTTGTGGCATACACCTGCTGTCTAAGCTACAATATGAGGCTTAAAATAGGGAGATTCAGCTGTGCGCCAGGGCCTTACACTTGTAATCCTGGCTATTCAAAAGACCTAGATCTGAGTATTGTGGTTTAAAGCCAGCCCAGGCAGGAAAGTCTTTGAAACTCCTATCTCCAATAAACTACTCAGAAAAAGCCAGAAATGGTACAGAGGCTCAAGTGGTAGAGAGCTACTCTTGAGCAAAAGAACCTCAGGTACTGGGCCCACGCCCAAGAGTTCAAGCCCCAGGAGCAGAAAAAAAAATAGCACTCATTCCAGTGTATTACAGACAGGTAATGAGACTCAATCCAAAAAGTAGTAAAAGCCAAAGCCAGGTGCCAGTGGCTCAGGCATGATACCTTAGATAGTCAGGGGGCTGAGGTCTTTGGATTGCAGTTCAAAACCAGCCTGGGCAGGAAAGTCTGTGAAACTCTTACCTCCAATACACTACTCAGAAAAAGCCAGAAGTGGTACTGTGGCTCAAGTGGTAGAGTACTAGCTTTGAGCTAAAGGGCTCAAGGACAGCACCCAGGCCCAGAGTTTAAGCCCCAGGACTGACCAAAAATAAATAAATAAATAAAACCAAAAATCACGTACACAAAACAGTGCAAAAACCCACACTTCTCCAGACATGAGGAAAACTTATAAGACTAAAAATTTCTCTGAAGAGGAACTAAAATGGCCAATAGACACATGAAGAAATGCTCAACTTCTCTAGCTATAAAAGAAATGTAAATCATTACAACATTGAGATTCCACCTCACCCCAGTTAGAATGGGTATAATCAAGAAATCTAATAACAACAGATGCTGGAGGGGATGTGGCCAGAAGGGAGCCCTACTGCATTGGTGGTGAGAGTGTAAACTTGTTCAACCACTTTGGAAAGCAGTATGGAGGTTCCTCAAAAGACTCCATATAGAGCTCCTCTATGGCCCAACAATCCCACTTTTAAGCATTTATCCAAAAGAACAAACAAGGCCATACTAAAGCTGCTAGCACAACTCTGTTCATCACAGCATTATCCACTATAGCTAAGATATGGAACCAACCCAGATGCCCCTCAGTAGATGAATGGATCAAGAAACTGTGGTGGTATAAATATACAATGGAATTATATGCCTCCATCAGAAAGAATGACACTGCCCTATCTGTTAGGAAATGGAAGACTTAGAAAGAATTATATTAAGTGAAGTAAGCCAGGCCTAAAGAAACATAGGTCCCATGGTTTCCCTTATTTGCAATAAGTAGTGTATGTCTAGGATAAGCAGAAAAGTTCAAAAGCTATGTACATATGACCACATAAGATGATGCTGAGCGAAATGAACCCCAAGAGAGGGACACAAATGGTTTTTTCTTTGTTGTTGTTTTTAATGTACTTATAATGTACTACATGATTTTTTTTTGTTTCTTTTGTATCTTCTTCCCCCACGGTATAACCCCTGTTTTCAGTGTATTTGATTCCTGTGTCCTGCATCTTATATATACATTTTTCTCATTTGGGGAGGGGAAGGGAAATAACAAAATGCTGAAATAAGGATAAATATGTACAAGACACTATGTTGAAAATGAGCTTTACAACTTGGGGAGGGGCAGGGAGGAAGGAGGTGGTGTAGCAAGGGATGGTGGGAGAAAAACGAAGGAGGTGGTAACAATGTTCCATAGGAAATGTATTCAACCTTACTAATGTAACTGTATCCCCTCTGCACAGTATCTTTACAATAAAAATATTTTGTTTTAAAGCCAAACTTTTTTTTTTCTAAGTGCATGTGGTGGCTCATGCCTACAATACAATGGTAGTAGATGGCGATCAGGAGGATCATGATTCAAGGTCAATCTTGCCGAAAAATAAAAATAAAAATAATTTTTTAAAAAAGCTAGCAAGACCCTATATCAACAAAAAAAACCTCCCATCTATGAGAAAAGCATTAGTAGAAGGATCATGGTTCAGGCAAGCCATAAGATCTTTCTGAAAAATAACTAAAGCAAAAGAGAACTGGGTACATGGTTCAACTTGTAGGCTACTAAGTTCAATGCCCTAAGTTCAAATGCCAGTCCTGTCCAAAAAAGAAGAAGTATCCTTGTTATCACATCCATATTAGACTTTGGGGGATAGGCCATCTAGCTGAAGCCAGAGGCACCAGGATGGGAGGGGGAGGGGACCAGCCAGGAAGGTTACAAGATGCTGTAAAGGGAAGGAGCTTCCAACTCCATGAAGAGGCTCCCCCAGGCAGGGCAGGTGGGAGGGGCACATCAGGAGGAGGGAGAGTGGGCTGGCTTCAATGTTCTCATAGCTAGCATGCTAGCACTTGAGCCACAGCACCACTTCTGATTTTTGAGTGCTTAATTGGAGATAAGAGTCTCCTGGACTTTCTTAGCTAGCTTGGTTTGAACCATGATCCCCAGATATCAGCTGCCTGAGTAACTAGGATGAAAAATGTGAGCTACTGGCATCATGCTTTTTTTTTTCCTCATGCTTATAGTTGTGCTTGAACGAAGGATCTGGGGACTGTCCCCTAGCTTTTTCACTCAAGGCAGTCTACCACTTGAGCCACAGCTTTATGTCTGACTTTTTGGTCATTAATGGGAGATTAAAAAGTCTCAAAGACTTTCCTACCCAGGCTGGCTTTGAATCATGATCCTCAGATCTCAGTGTCTTGAGTAGCTAGGATTATAGACATGAGCCACACACTTAGATCAAGGCTAGAATTCTTACATTAAATTTGAATGCTAGCTAATGTTGAACTTACTATATTCTACAGATTAATGAATGTGAAAAGAAAAAGAATGAAGACTATGAAAGCCAAAGCAATCTTGTTTTTAGAAGATACATTCAGTAAAATTTTAATTGAAGCTAGAAAGTTTGAACTTGTATGTATTTGGGCAAGTTAATCAGCATAGTGAGTATTTCTAATGTGCTTATTAAAGAATAAATAGAATTCATAAAGGATTATTATGCTTTAGTAGAAAGCTACCTTGGTCTTTCCCAAAAGTAGTGCTTTCAAAAGTAAAGGTACCAGCCTGCTTTGCTATGATTTGCTGTACTGCGTGAGGAGTGGAGTGCTAACGCTGCCCTGACCTCACTCCTCCTCCTCCTCCTCCTCCTCCTCCTCCTCCTCCTCCTCCTCCTCCTCCTCCTTCTCCTCTTCCTCCTCCTCTTCCTCCTCCTCCTCTTCCTCCTCCTCCTCCTCCCCTTCCTCCTGCTCCTCTTCCTCCTCCTCCTCCTCCCCTTCCTCCTGCTCCTCCTCCTCCTCCTCCTCCTCCTCCTCCTCCTCCTCCTCCTCCTCCTCCTCCTCCTCCTCCTCCTCCTCCTCCTCCTCCTCCTCCTCCTCCTCCTCCTCCTCCTCCTTCTTCTTCTTCTTCTTCTTCTTCTTCTTCTTCTTCTTCTTCTTCTTCTTCTTCTTCTTCTTCTTCTTCTTCTTCTTCTTCTTCTTCTTCTTCTTCCTGGGGCTTGAACTCATGGCTTGAGCAATGTCACTGAGCTTCTTTTGCTTAAGGCTAGCACTCTACATCTTGAGCCACAGTGCCACTTCCAGCTTTTACTGTTGATGTGATACTGAGGAGTTGAACCCAAAGCTTCATGCAAGCTAGGCAAGCACTCTACCCCAAAGCCACATTCCTAGCCCCTCACTACTTCTATTCTACCATATCTATGCTTTTTTGTGCACCAGGTTTCTCTGTGTGTGTTTGTCAGTGTTGTGGTTTGAACTCAAAGTGTGAACTCTGTCCCTTCACTTTTTTAAAATTTTTATTGTAAAGAGGCTATACAGAGGAGTTATAGTTACATGAGTAAGGTAATGAGTTCATTTCTTGTCAAACATCTTTAACACCTTTTTTTCAAGTTTTTAATTTTTAATTGAGATTAAGTGATTACATACATTTCATAAAATTCACAGTATTGTGGGATAGAGATACTTAAAGTCACAAACACTTTTTAACCTTCATGAGGCGCATTGTCATTATCATGGTCTATAAGGCTTATGGTCTTTACAAACTTGACTTAAATTTTATTGAGTAGCTTTGCATATGTGTTCATCAAAGAGATTGGTTTGTAGTTCTCTTTATTTGTTGGATCTTTGCCTGGTTTGGAGATGAGTGTGATACTGGCTGTTTTTTGAGTGGTAAGGACTTTCCTGTCCAGGCTGTCTTTGAACTATGATCCTCAGACCTCAGTCTCTGAGTAGCCCAGCTCAAATTATAGGGTTCTGTGTGTTTTTTTGCTTGCTTGTCAGGCTTGAACTGTGGGCCTGGGCTCTGTCCCTGAACTCTTTTCCTCAAGGCGAGGGCTCTACCACTTGAGCCACAGTATCACTTCTGGTTCTCTGGTAGTTTATTAAAGATAAGAGTCTCATGGACATTCCTGCCTGTGCTGGCTTTGAATGATGATCCTTAGATTTCAGCTTTCTGAGTAGCTAGGATTACAGGCGTGAGCCACCGATGCCTGGCTCATGATATAGTTTTGATAGTGAAAAGATCCTATCCAGAAGTCAAGATTGCCTGCTCTGGTTCTGGCTCTGCAGTCTTCTTCAATCTTGAAAATTTTTCAAGATTTTTTTGACTGTTTTCAAGATTATATGCCACTTCTTTTTTATCGATTGTTCTTCCACTTAGTCTTGTCTGAAGTTTTATCATGATTTGACTTGGGTCTTGCAGGACTGTCGTGAAGTGACACTGTGTGCCTCCCACTGCATCTCACCAGGTGGCTGGGGACATCAGTTTGTCTTAGGAGTGTAGTAGGTAATTTTGATCACTTGAAGATGGCCAAATTTGCCCGTTTTTCTACTGTAAAAATTCTCCTCTCCCTTTGTAACTGAGTGATGTGTGGGAAAACACATAAGGCTGTGGAAATATCCCATTCCTCACATCATTGACAGTTTGCTTATGTATTTACATATTTATTCATGTTTGAACTTGCTAAGGGATTCCTATTGAATGCATTGGGTTGTAATTCCACTCCTGTCATGGTTTTGATGAGTAAATGGTTCCAGACTTGGCCAGTGGGAGCCCCTTCTAACAGACTTTTATTAGTGCTTTTATTTTATTTTAATTTTATTTTTTTGCCAATCCTGGGGCTTGAACTCAGGGCCTGGGCACTGTCCCTGAGCTTATTTGCTTAAGGCTAGCACTTTACCTCTTGAGCCACAGTGCCACTTCCAGCTTTTTCTCTTTATGTGGCACTGCAGAACCCAGGGCTTCATGGATGCTAGGCAAGCACTCTACCCCTAAGCCCTCATTAGTGCTTTTGCTCTTCACTCATACACAAGATCAATGTTTATTTAGTACCTTCCATGCTCTAGCCTTTGAATTAACTATTATCCAGGAGATGTGGCTGGATGGCATTTAGAAACCAACATCTGAGTATTAGGTATGTTCTTTGCTTTTGAGATGTTATTGTTCCTAGGCCCTCTTGGAGAAGAGAACTGGAAAATACATGAAACGAATATACAAAATACATGTATTCATGTATATGGGTGTGCATTGATATATACAACCCCATACATGTATATTTACACATACACACATTTAAATTTATATTAATTTCTTTTAGTAGTAAAGAAATGTAAACTCAGAACCTCTTGCTTGCTTTGCTTGGGTCCTAGTAATTGAGCCCCCCTTTAAGCCCTGCTTTTTGCTGGTTAGTTTGGAGGTGAAATATAATAAACTTTCCTGCCTGGACTAGTCTCAAAATTCAGTGTTCAAGCTCTTAGCCTCCTGAGTGTCTCAACTTCTGATTTGTACACCAATCTATGTATATATATCCATCTATATATACTCAAAATCATGAGTTCACACTGACACCTCCAACTGCAATCTCACCCCAAATATTCTTCCAGTTTTTTTTTCCTTTTCCATATTTGTAACTACCAAGAAACCTATTACCCTTGATAGGATGACTTACTGAGTAATTCATTCTGTTTGTAAACAATCTCCTGTGATTGCCTGTGATGTAAATGTATTTGGCCTTTTTCTATGGTTCCTGACATAGAAATCCAAAAACACTCATGCTTTCCTGAGTAACAGGGGTGGTAGTAGGATCTTTTGCTCTACTATTTAGTCATTGACCCTGGTTCCTCAATCAGAGCTCCTAAGACCTTAGTCATTTCCTGAGTTATAGTAGCATCTGACCCAGAGCTATGAAATCCTTTGGAATTTCCTGTCACAAGAGCATGTTCTAAGAGGTGCAACCCTTGATGTACACCTGGATAGCCTCAGGATGGAAGATGATCTTTTTATGATGGACTGGTAGTGCAAACCTGTAATCCCAGTATTTAGAAGGCAAATGCAGAAGGCTCTTGAGTTCAAGGCAAGCCTGGGCTACAGTCAAACCATCTTTTAAAAAACAAGCTTTTATAGGTACATTATTTGGGGATTAGCTCTTAATTTTGTTTTTTGGTTTCATGAAATTTTGTCATGTCTGTAAAATTTATACTTGCCAAGAGACTCAAACCTGCCTGATCAACCCATTCTCTCTCTATGGCTCTGTATCTGTCTGTCTCTGTCTCTCTGTCTCTGCGTCTGTCTGTCGGTCTGTCTCTCCCCCTCTCTCCCTGTCTCTGGTCGATGTCCTCATGGTTACCACATGGTTGCCAAGGTAGCAGTAGCAGCATCCTCCCATGTGCCCAGTGGCCTTGGCAATGGTCCGCTAGGCCACATGGAAGAGTAGTAGTCCCCCAAGCTCTCACAGAGACTTGATTCTTGTGACTATTTACCAGTCCTTTACACACTAGTTCACTCATTTCAGGAGGCATGACTAGTGCTATGAGCCCAGCATGCCTGGCATAGTATCCGTGTAGCACACTCAGGCCAAGTGCCTGGTGCTACAGGATTCTGCAGCCGAGCTTCTGGTCAAAGTACATCTGACACTGAGCTGGCCTTCCCAGGCTGAAAGGAAAATGGAAAAGTAGCCTGAAGGTGTCTTTACCTTCAGAGGTGGTAGGGGTTGCAGCTTGATCACATGGTGACTTCACCTGACAACCATTCACCTTTGTCCTTGAGGTGGTTTTGTTCCAAATGCTACAGCAAGTAATCACCTTACCTTTCATGTAGGTTTCCTGTATGTTTATATACTTATTTGTTGTATTTACATTTCAGCTGAAGCCCATAGATCTGAGGGTCAGGAGGCATCCTGGACTCTGCTCCTCCTACTGTGGCCTCTAGATGACTGGGTCCAACTCCTGAGCACACCAGTTACACTGGCTAGGTTGGAGCATAAGGGCAAGTCTTCATTGGGAAAGAAATGAGACCTGTCTCCATGTACCATGACAGTGGTTTCTGCCCCACTTTCCTCCATTTCAACGCCATTTCTTCTGTGTGTGTTTTCTCTATAATCCTTTACTCATCACTATCCCAACATAAAGCCATCATCCAGGAGGACCCGATTTCTCATTTATTTTCTCACAATGGTAAAAGATAAAACACATATTTGAAAGACCCTAATGCATACACCCTGAAGTCGTTATTGCAACTTCCTCTGTTAGCCCAATTTTTCTCCTCAGGTAAACAGAGTGTTGTGAGTGCTGAGTTTCACATATGAGACCACTGTGAACATGTAGAGCCTATTTTTGGAATCACAAAGTGTATTAATTAAAATATGTTCTCTTCCTTTCAGTGAGAGCTGGAGAAACCTCTGAAGGAGCAGGAGACCTGAGAGAACATGGAGGTATAGTGGTGCCTGTGGATGGACCAGGCCTCTGTGGACTTGGTCTGGGATGACTACTTCTGGACATGAATGGAGATTCAGTAAGATTGGATGTGACTCTCCACCACTGCGTTGTTTGCGTTGGTTCATCCAGGGCTATTAGATTTCCACACAGAGGAAGTGCTGAGGGCTGATGCTGTCTTGGGTGACAAGTGTGTGATGGGGAGGAGTTGGGCACAGCTGGACTTTGCTCTGTGTACATTGGGGTTAGGAGGCTGAGCCTGCAGAGCTGACTGATGAGATTTGTAGCAAGAGGAGGACTGGGTCTCCTGGTGGACAAGTGCAGTTCAGGGTTATTTGGGGAGCAGATCTCCCCTCAAAGAATGAGGTGGGATTCTGGTGATAGAAGCAGTGAGGGCTAAAGAGGGTAAAGGATAGGCACCTGGTGAATGACAGGGTTGACACTAATGCTGAAGGAGAACTGAGAGGCGGAAGGTCATGAAGGGTGCTGTGGGATCCTGAACTCCTCGTGGTCCAGTGTTCAGTGAAGAGGGTACGTGGGGAGGGAAATACTGTTAAATTCCATGATGTTTCCATGCCTTTTATTTTTTTCCTTTTGTTTCTTTGTTGTGTGTATATGTTTGTGAGTGTTTGCTCGTACCAAGTCTTTATCTCAGTGCTTTTTTTCTTAATTCTCTCTCTGCTTCCTTTTCCATCACTTTCCTCTTTCACCTTTCCCCATCTTTCCCCCTCTCTACTTTCTCTTCCCTCCTCTTCTTCTACCTCATACCGTCTCTTAGTCTACTTTTCCTTCCCCTCATCTTCTTCCTCTCATCTCCCTCTTCTCTTACCTCTCTCTCTCTCTTCCTGTTCTTGAATCTGTCTCTAATTCTGTCCATTTCTCTGTCTTTCATCTCTCTGTTTCAGTCTTTCTTTTTCTTTCTCTCCCTCTTTCAATTTGCATGTTCATGCCTGGTGCTCTACCACTTGAGTCACACCTCCAGGTCTGCATTTTTCTAGTTAATTGATGATGGAGTCTTCCTAGACTGGCTGTCACTGCAATCCAGGTAGCTTCTAGGATAGTTAGGATTACAGAGCCTCCAGCATCAGGCAGTGCACTTGACTTTGCTAATCTCTTGTGGCACAGGTTTGTTTCTCTGTTCTTATGAAAGGTATTTGTGTATTTATCTGAAGGACAGCTGTGTCAGTGACACATTAAAATGGGTGTGGAAGGAAGGTGGTGTTAGTCTGCTGTGCAGAATGGACAGGGAGAGAAGGACATGTATAGTGCAAGTGTATCAAGACCCTTAGAATATCAGAACATGTGCACACTCAAGGACATGTGCACCCCCATTTCCTAGTGAAAGAGCAAGCAGCTCCCTTTGCATGATTGATTAACAGCTTCCTTCTCTCTTTACCAAGATGTCTCAGAAGCACACAAACAGATGGCTGCTCAGGAATTCCTCTGGGAATCAGCCTTCTACAAACCCAACCTGATGTGCACGTTGAGAGGGAATTAGGAAAGAAAATGTGCTCTTTTCTTCCTTCAAGTTCAGCTCTCAATGCAGAGCTAGATGTGTCAGAAATGATCTCCTCTGTGTGATGCAGAGACTGCCAGGAGACAAGGCCTTGCTGCCCCAAAAGCTGCAGTTGAGGCTCAGAGTGAAGGAGTGGGCTTCAATTCACATCTGTGGGTTTGGCTTAAGAGGCTAGTGTCTTGTAGTCCTAGTGCAGTAGAGAGTGTGCCTCATCGCTGCTGTTATTTCAGTGTTGGGTTGCATTGTGGAGATGGGGGAGAGGGGTATTATGCCAAGCAGGAGGCAAGTCATTTTATGATTCCATGCCAGTCTTGTCTTAAGGGGCAAGATGAGCTCCCTGTCTAAAACTCAGGTCTACCTTTGACTTTTCAATGGATAGTCTGATACACAGGCATGCTAGACCACTCCTAAACCTTTGTGGAACAGTTGGAGTGCATTTGGCTCAGTAGGTGAAGGAGACAGGACCAAAAGTTGGCCCAGAGAATGAGGCTCCCACAGCTTAGCTAGAATATCACACAGACCATTACATGGGCTTCTAACCAGCAGGATGGGACCAGTGCTGGAGGAAAGACTTGGAAGAACTGAAGAGGGAGGAGCCAGTGTGGGATGGAAAAGCTTCCCAGAGGAGGAGCAGGTGAGCTGGTGTGTGCACACCTTCTCCATATGTGAGATTGAGGTGCACAAGGCTTCAGGCAAAGGGCATGGAAACACAGGTGTGGAGACCACAAGGCAAGGGTGAGAAGGGCTGTGGAAGGGAGTCATAAGAAAGCAGTGGGAAAGAGCTTTGACCATGTGCAACAGGACACTTGTCAAATAAGTGTGTGAGGGAATGGGTAGGCCTTCAGTCAATGGACATTTATTGAGTGACCACAGGGTGAGAGACATCATGCTGAAGACTGACACAATGCTAAGAACAGCACAAAAATATCTCTCCTTGTGAGTTTACACTCAAGCATGGAGAAAGACTTTACCCAGATTTACATAAGTAATAAAGAGAATACATCAGAAGGAAGATGTAAGGCAGAAAGGATGAGTGGTGGGAATATTCTGTGTGTGTCTGCACCCATGTGTGTGTGTGCATGCATGTGCACAAGGTTGTATTTTTGAGCAGGGTATCATAGAGTAGATCTCTTTGGTGGGTGGGAGTGGGGGAGGATGGGGGATGAGCAGCTGGGTGTCTGGAGAAGAGCATTCCAGGCAGTAGAATAACAGTGGCCCCCAGCCTGGCAAGGTTATCTTGGGCTGCTGCAGAACAGTACAAATGCCAGTATGGCTGCAGCGAGGAAGCATGCGCTCAGTGGTAAGAGACAGGATCAGAGAAGGCACGGGAGCCTCAGGCTCTGCCCTTCACTGAAGGAGGACTATGAGCAATGCTTCAGCAGTGTCCTATGGTTTTCCTGTCTGCTCTAAAGCCACATTTCTTAATCTTCAAATATAAAAGGGTGTGTCTGATATTGGTGTTTCTGTACCTGCATTATTTCTTTTTTTTTTTTTTCTTCTTTTATTGTCAGTTGTGGGGCTTGTACTCTGAGCCTGGTCACTGTCCTTGCACTCTTCAGCTCATGGCAAGCACTCTACTGCTTGAACTACAATGCCACTTCTTGTTTTATAGTAGTTTATTGGAGATAAGAGTCTCAAGGGCTTTCCTGCCTGGCTGGCTTTGAACCGTGATCCTCAGATCTCAGCCTCCTGAGTAGCTAGGATTATAGGTGTGAGCTACCAGCACCCGGCTCTGCATTATTTCTTGAAGCTTAGTGTTCTACTGTGCAATTTATATTGTTGAAATTGTTTTCTTTTTATTTGTTTGAACATGGGTCTAGGGCACTGTCTCACTAGCACTCTACCATTTTGAACCATAGATCTGCTTCTGGTTTTCTGGAGGTTAATTGGAGAAAAGAATCTCATGGACATTTCTTCCCAGGCTGACTTTGAACTTTGATCTTCAGATCTCAGCTTCCTGAATTGATAGGATTACAGGCGTGAACCTGATTTTATTTTATTTATTTATTTATTTTTTACTTAAGGCTGAATAACATTCCACTGAATGTATATGCTCTCTTTTTATTGGTCCAATGATGTACACTTGATTGATTCCCTATCTTTATTGTGAGTGGTGCTACCGTAAATGGAAGTACATGCAGACAAAAAGAAACAAATAACAACAACAACAACAACAAAAGCAAGTATTCCTTCACTGGAATCTGATGGCTCATGGAATCTTGCCTTGGTAGGAATTTGCATGAGAGTCTTTTCTCTAGTTAATGACCAAATACCTGGTAGTTGAGCTGTGGCTTAAAGTAGTTGAGCATTAACCTTGAGCTAAAGAGCTCAGGGACAGCATCATGGCCTCAAGTTCAAGCCCCATACCACCACCACCAAAATCACTAAAAATATATTTGTTAAACCGTCTGGGAAGGTGGCTCAGGGGTAGAGTGCTTGCTTGCATGCATGAGGCCCTGGGTTCAATTCCTCAGCACCACATAAGCAGGGGGAAAAAAAAAGAAAAAAAAACCAGAAGTGGCACTGTGGCTCAAGTTGTAGAGCATTAACCTTGAGCTGAAGAGCTGAGGGACAGTGCTGAGGCCCAGAGTTCAGGCCCACGACTGGACCCAACACCCCCCCCTCCAAAAAAAATATTTGTGAAAATCAAACCTCACACAACTTACCCATTTTGTTGTTTGGTTTGGAAATAATATAAATGATTTCAGATTGACTACATTTAAATTCCAAAGCAAGTGACCAACCCTGCAACAGAAAGGCAGGGATGGGGGCTGAGGGGTGGTCTTTACCCACCCTGACTCCAAAGACCCTAAAATGAGCCAAGACATGACTAGAAAGATCTACAGCCAAAGAAACATACATGTGAGGGCTGGGAAGGTGGCTCAGTGGTAGAGCGCTTGCCTTGCATGCCTGAGGCCCTGGGTTCGATTCCTCAGCACCACATAAGCAAAAAAAAAAAAAAAAAGTAATGTACATGTGTTGTCAGGAGAGAGGCCACAGGACCTAGAGGAAAGTTCTAGCTGGGCTCCTGAGACTCTAGTCTCCATTTTCTATTTGAAGCCTCTGGTACCTTCTATGTACAGATGATTTTGCCAATCTGAAAGTCATTCTAAACTGACTTCCCACTACAGGGTGTTATGTCAGTGTCAGCCCTATTGAACTGAACCCAATTCTCAGCATCACTGTTTAAAGAAAGAACAAGAACACAACTTGTTTTCCATACAATACTTAGAAAGCAATCTTGTTCCCCAGTTATAAGCACCATAAAGACATCTCCAAGGAATAAGAGCACACAAAGTCTGTCAGATGACATTGTACAGACTGAACTCAGCCCTGGCTTGAGCGAGCATGCACTGCCCTCTGCTGGTCAGAGATAGGCAACAACTGACTCTTGGGAGACCTGAGACAGGGACTTTTGGTGAGCCCAAGGCTTTTGGTGTGAGTGATGGTGCTGCTTTATAAAGCTCTTTTCTCCCTGTTCACCCAGCAATTGCAGGGACTAGGTTTGCTCTGTTTGAGAAAGCAAAAATTTCAAAACTTACTTTCTTCCCTTTGAGACATCGGCAATCTCTCCTGTTCCCATCTCTTTTATTTACTTATCCTAAGCACATACGTTTATTCAGCAAATATTTTCTGATTGCTACTAGTATTGTGCAAACTCTTTCTGGTTACTAGGAATGTCTGTAGGAAAGATAAACATAATCTTTGTTTTGGTGTTTATTTTAGGGGCTCAGCGAACATGAGTGTTAGTAATTATGGGCAAAGTTTACCAGTGGCAAGCAAGGGTGCCAGGTTCACATTTTCTCCTCCCTGTAGAGCTGAAACATGAAAGAAGTGATATTTTTCCCACAAGGCCTTTCTGGCATCTTGGGGGCTTTTTTGTTTGTTTTGTCAATCGTGGGCATTGTCCCTGAGCCTTTTTTTTTTTCAGGGTATCCCTCTACTACTTTGAGCTACATCCCTGCTTCCACTTTCCTGGTGCTTCTTTACAGATAAAGAGTCTCAGGACTTCCTGCCCAGGCAAGCTTTGAACCATGATCCTCAGAGATCAGCCCCCTGAGTAGCTAGGATTATAGAGATGAACTGCAACTCCAGGCTTCCCTTGTTATTTAAAATAGAATCCCCTAAATTGCAGAAGACTTTCAACTGAAGTTGATTCAAAGTCCACTAGATGGCAGGATTGCCTACTTTAATACCAAAGGCAAGCAGAGTCACAGATTCTCCTTTACAACTCAATACAGAGCCTCAGCTCTTCTGACAACTCTGGGATGTCCATTTGACTTTTTTTAAAAAAATCAATGATCAATCATTAAGAGTCAAGATACAGTGCTGTCAAATTACATCTAAACTTACAAAGAAAAATTGCTGTGGAGGCAAAAAGTAGTAAGTAGGGAAATACAAGGTTAGTATTTCTATTTCTTTTTTTTATTGTGAAAATACCGTACAGAGGGGTTACAATTACATGAGCAAGGTAAAGGTTAGTATTTATAACCTTGTCTCTAATTCTCTATTTTCCATTCTTCATGGTCTTCTGGTGAACTCTGACGTGAATCACAAGTTTCTTCTCCTCACAATCCTTTATTTAGCTGGAGGACAGATTGCTAAGAGTGACAAGGGGCAGGTATAGAGGATTCCTTTGAGTTGGAAACAAAACTTAGTCTAAAGCTCTGGCTTGAAAAAGAACTGGGAGCCAATGGCTCATTCTGTAATCCTAGCTACTCACGAGGCTGAGATCTGAGAATCACTATTTGAAGCCACCTCAGGCAGCAAAAATCCATGAGACTCTATTTCCAGCCAACCACCAGAGAAGTAGACCTATGGCTCAAAGTGGTAGAGAGCTGGCCTTGAGCAAAAGAGCTCTGGGACAGACTCCAGGTTCTGAGTTCAAGTTCATGACTAATAACAAACAAAAAGAAGGGGAGTGTGTTTTATCACCATGGTTGTATTGGTCAGCTTTGCTTTACTACAGTAACATACTTGAAGCAATTAGCTTATAACTGAAAAGTTCCCTTAGCTACCCACAGTTTGTGGGTTCTAGTCCAAGGTCAAGTAGTCTCTTGCTTTGAGCCTCTGGCAAAGATTGTATATCCTGATAGGAACATGTGTCAGAGAAGATGCTCAGATGACAGGCAGAATAGGGGAGCAGGAAGATCTTGACCTGACAACCTCCCCATAAAGACTCAACTCTTAAAGGGCCCCTAATATCTCCAGTACTGGTGTTTTAGAGATGAAATCCTTAGCACATTCAATACCCAAACTATAGCAGTGACTTTTTCAGGGTGAGACCTTGAGAATTTTAACATCTTTGAGACACAACATCTCCAAGGCAAAGTTATAAAACTAGGAGACTGTAATATCCAGTGATTATGAGAACTAAATAATATCATAATATCATAAGGAAATCCTGCTAAAATAGAATTGGAGGCAGGCACTGGTGGAT
The DNA here is from genome assembly GCF_024711535.1 of Dipodomys merriami. NCBI lineage: Eukaryota > Metazoa > Chordata > Mammalia > Rodentia > Heteromyidae > Dipodomys > Dipodomys merriami. The sequence goes on from NW_027202440.1 coordinate 148,565, forward strand.
CACACCTGTAATTTTATACTTACTCAGGAGGCTGAAATCTAAGGATCCAGGTTCAAAGCCAGGCTGGGCACGAAAGTCCGAGAAACTTTTATCTCCATTGCACCACTAGAAAACCAGAAGTGGTGCTGTAGCTCAAGTGGTAGAGCACTAGCCTTGAGCTGAAGAGCTGAGGGTCAGTGCTCAGGCCCAGAGTTCAAGCCCCATGACCAACAACAACAACAAAAAAAGAATGGATCCGGGAGCCTTATGGCATCTCCATCCTGCCTGTACCTGTCCCTTATGTATAGGGTCTTAGCTTCTCCCTCTGAGGCATGGCTTGGTCCATTTGGTGGGTATAGGGTTAGATAGGGTGTAGGGAGTGCTGTAGGGAGTCTCCTTGGTTTCTCTGTCTCTACTGAGTCATTACTGCATTGTGAGATTTGCATGCATCATCTTGCTGGGTCCTTCTCCTCAGGCATCTTGTTGAATCATCTCTCTCCCATATTGGAGCTGGTCCTTGCTGTTATCCTTTACCTAGCCAGGGAGGCCTAACTCCTTCATGAAGGAATATGGAGGGAAGCTCAGACACAGAGCTACCTAAGAGAAAAATCTCCTCTTAAGTAGCTACCATATTAGGAAACAAAGGGACAGAGAGAGAGGCAGATTTGCCACAACTCCCCAATGTCTCTTCAAACTAACAGCAGTAAACATTGGTGGAACAATGAGTCTTCATCCCATCTTTCTACCTCTAAAATATGCATATTTCTTCATCAGTCTTTCTCTTACTCTCTCTTATTCTTATCTTCACTCCAACCTCCATTCTTCCATGGCCTTTTAGCCCCAATTGCCTCTACCATGCCTCTAATTTTCTTCTTTTCTTCCATCCATCCTCAAGCTTGCTCGTGATTCCCAAAGGTAGGGCTTGGAGATATTCAAGACCTTGAGAAATAGAGAGGTTGATGACTCCTATGTTGAATGAGAAAGAGGGGGAGTAAATAAACCTAAATGCAGCCTTCAGCATTCAGAAACATGGCTCGTGTTTTCATTGGCCCCAGAATTGTTTTGGAAAGCAGGAGAATGTTCTCTCAACACTTTTAATTTATTTATTGTTGCAAAGGAGAAGTGTAGCCTTGGAGATTTGAAACAAGTGAACTTCCAAGGCATAGTCCTAGGTATCAATATCACTTCCATCCCATTTGCACAGTTGTCTAGTAACGTGTGAGTGAGCCCCATCCATCTCTGACCCACTTGCATGGTCTTGCAGCCTCTCTCCTGTGGGAGTAAGACTTGTGTTAGTACAGTGCCAATCCCGTTATTAACTGTCTTCTTTGCAAGTGAAAACAATGTTTTAAAAAATGCTCACAGGTTTTAAAAAAATGCTCACAGGGCATAAGAGAGCAAGGCATGATTGGCTCTGAGAGATAAAGTGGGATGAAGCTGTATTTCAAAACTGTTATTTAAACAGAGTTGGCAGCTTCATCCATAGTAACTCTCTCTTCAGGATGGACAGAAACACAAACTCCCAAAAACCAGTCTGGCCAAGAAAGCTACATTGACGTCCAATGATTCTGACCTTTTATTCTGTTTACAAGAGAGCTGAAGTCCTGGCAGGAAAGGGGACAGGTCCTATAGGGACAAAATCCAAGTGGTGGTGTCAATGCAGTGATAATAGTCCCTTGTCATTCTGGTGTCATCTCTCAGTCTGTCCAAATCCAGGTGTTGTGAACTCCCTGGGGAGTAGTCTATGAAGAGATAAAAGGGGAAATGCAGTTCCTTGATCAGTTTCTCAGGAAGTGCTGAGAATCATGTCAGGCAAAGTGACATTCTTTTTCTATTGCTGGAGTTTTCTTTTTTTTGGGGGGGGGTCCGGTCTTGGGGCCTGAACTCTGGGCCTGGGTGCTGTCCCTCAGCTCTTCAGCTCAAGGCTAGCGCTCTATCACTTGAGCGCCACTTCCGGCTTTTTTCTTTTTGCTTATGTGATGCTGAGGAATCGAACCCAGGGCCTCGAGCATGCAAGGCAAGCGCTCTACCACTGAGCCACCTTCCCAGCCCCTCTATTGCTGGAGTTTTCTGAATTGTCAATATGACACCATGCCTAGTACATCTCCAAGTGTGTATCTATAGGGAAGAGCATCATTTTCTGTTTTACTTTGCAATACAACACTTCCTCTTGCATTCTTAAATAGCATCTTTTTGTACAGATCATCCATGAAAGCTCTACTTTGGGACTTAGCTATATAATAGATATGTCTTACATTTATGGAGCTGACCAAGTCCATCTGCAGTTCACCTTTGTCTTATTAGAAAGAATTTGCATGGATCCAGTGAAACCTTGTATGATGTGTTCCTCAGGCAGTGGTAGGAAAGGACTTACAATTATGTGGCATCTCCATCCCTTCCATAAACTCCTTTCTCCAATCTTCCATCTTGTCTTGATTCCAGTAGGAATGGTAGGCATCTCTGAGGGAGGTATATTGGGCCAACATACAAGTCAGTAGCACTATATTTTCACAGAATACATTTCCCTGATGTGGTACAAACTCTATGTGTATCTGTGAGGGAAGCAGTCGTTGAAGGGGAGGCTTGACCTGGGAGGACACCAATGAGGTTTTACTGGGATAATTCAGGAAGGATGTGATACACTGCTGACACAGTAGCTACAGAAGAGAAGATGGACAGTGCTCCCTTTGTGTGTGTTCAAGGAAAAGATAGCAAGACAATGGTGAGGGACCTGAGGTGTGGTAACAAGGGTTAAAAATTTGATTTTTACTGAGTCCTCATCCATTCCGAATTAGCTAGTGTGAGGATGCTAATATTTGATCAAATTTTTTTAATGAAATGTCCCTCTACAGTCTAAAGAGTCATTTTACTTAAGTCAAATGATTGGGAAGCTATAAAGAAGCATGTAAGGCCAGGTGCCAGTAACTCATGCCTGTCATCCTAGCTACTGAGGAGGCTGAGATCTGAGGATAGCCATTTGAAGGTAGCCTGGGCAGAAAAGTCCCCATGAGATTCTTATCTCCAATTAACCACTAAGAAACTGGAAGTGGCACTGTGGCCAAGTGGTAGAGGGCTCACCTTCAGTAAAAGAAGCTCAGAGATAGCACCCAGGCCCAGAGTTCAAGCCCCAAGACTGGCTAATTGTGTATATATACTACATATATATGTGTATATATGTATACACACATATATACATGCACATACCTATATACATGTATATAGATAGATATGTATATGTATATAGAGAGAAACATAGACATATATACAAAAGCATACAGGAAGCTATGGGCTCATTAATAGGAATTATGTGGAGGAAGAGCTTTTTTGGACAATGGTTCCAATGTATACTGAACCAAGACTGTTGCTGGTGGCTCATGTCTGTAATCCTAGCTATTCAAGAGGCAGAGATTTGAGGGTAGAAGTTCAAAGTCAGACTGAGGAGGAAAAGCTATGAGAAATCTCAAATTAACCAGCAGAAGTCCTGAACGTGGAGCTGTGGTTCAACTGATAGAGCGCTAGCCTTAAGGAAAAAAGCTCCGGGACAGTGCCCAGGACCTGAGTTCAAGCCCTAGTACTGGCATGAAAACCAAACCAAACCACACAGAATAATCATAGGGCTTCTATCGCAGGCAGCTCACCTTTATACTCCATGAGCAGCCAGAAGAAATCTCCAAATTATCAAAGCCACCATATTGGATAATCTTTTTTCCTAAACAATTAACTTTATGTAATCCAAGACTTCAGTCAAACAAGAATCTCACTTTAAGGCTCATTTAAAGTGAGATATATTCCCAAAGTAATCAGAAGGTAAACTAGCTAGAAAGGATTTCTCAGTAGTGGGATGTTAAGAAAGAGAAGAAAAAGTGACACTCAGAGTTCTCTTACTAGTCTTCACAGATCATGATGTGTGAAAAGAATCACTTGAATTTATGTGTAACAAGGAAAGACAGTGTGGTTAATTTCCAGAAGGCCAATTAATGAGATTTCTGAACCAGGAGCTCAGCCTGAAATCCTAGCTATTAAGGAGACTGAGATTAGAGGACTGTGATTCAAGCCAGCCTAAGTAGGAAAATCTGTGAAAGTCTTATTTCCAATTAACCACTATAAAGCCAGTAGTGGATCTGTGGCTTAAGTAGTAGAGGGACAGCCTTGAGTAAAAAAACTAAGGGAGAGTATAAGGCCCTGAGTTGAAGCCATACTACTGACAAAATAAAGGAAGGGAAGAAGGGAATGAGGGAGAGGAAGTTAGGGAAGCAAAGGAAAGAAGGAAGGAGAATAAAATTGAATCACTGATGATAATTACTCTTAGTGATTCAGGAGTTCTTGGTTGTAATGACTTTTCTGTCATTAGAGGGCAGTGTTGAGTTTCCTAATGCAGTAATTACCAGAGCAAAATTGTGAGATCCTTTAGAGAGCTCATCAGAACTAGATCCTAATTTTGGCTCCACTAATTGCTCATTGCTGCTTTGCATCATTTTGAACTAAGTCCTTCTATGTAAAATGTGGTTCATATTTATACATAGTTACAGGCAACAACAACAACAAAAGACCTATGAAAGTCTCTTCAAATAGGAACCTAGATGGCCTTATTGAGTGGGGGATAATAAAGCAAGGTTTTGTTATTATCTAGGGAAATAGAGGGCAAGCATGATTAAGATTGAGATTGTGTAATATGAATTCGGCTTCCATCAATGTCTAAGTGTGATCTTTCATGATAAAGGCTGGCTTATGTTCCTCTTCCATATTACATGTTCCATGGTCATCATTCTCTCATCCTGACTGGGCAGGGATGTTTTCTTTGTTCCAAACCAAGTGAGAGTCAGTTCATTAACATGAACTCCTTACAATGACACAGATCTTGAATTTTTCTACCTTTCTATCATCAATATCTAATTCTAAAATAGAATGAGTATGTGGTGTTTTGCTTGTTTTTGTTTTTTAGTTTAGGCTGGACATCAGTGGCTCACACCTGTAATCCTAGCTACTCAAGAGGCTGAGATCTGAGGATCATAATTCAAAGCTAGCCAGGGCAGGAAAGTCCATGAGACTCATCTCCAATTAGCCGTCAGAAAAGCCAGAAATGACTTTGCTTTTACTGTGGTTCAAGTGGTAGATCATTAACCTTGAGTAAGACAGCTTAAGGACAGCACCCAGGCCCTGAGTTCTAGCCATAGGATTGGCACACACACAAAACAGTGTTCAATGTTTTCAGAAGTGGTGAGGTGTGACTCAAAGTAGTAGAGAGCTAGCTAGTAGAAGCTCAGGGATAGCACCCAGTTCAACAACAAATACCACACATATACATTGAAGCCAGCTCAAGATTTTTGTCTTCAGCTTTATTAGTATATAACTGTCTCTTCTAGTGCATAGACAGTAAGATCTCTGCTTAGTGTCTTCAGCTTCACAGATGTTTTAGTCTGTGAACCCTGGGGCTTCCCACTGTGTGACATTCACATGCAGAGGGAAGGCCTCCCTTTCCTGCAGCTTCCTGTATGTTATGTTCCAGCAGCTTCTGTCACCTTCTTGCAGCTCAGGCAGGCTCTTCCCCCAACCCCCCCCAACCCCTTGGTCCCCACTCCCCTACTCCAGCCTTATCCTTTCAGGTCTCCTGCTTGGGACTCTCTGAATTATGTCCAGTCAGAGTCCTGCAGATTAAGTGATGCCTTGGGTAGGATTAAATCCAGAAAAGTTCCTTCTCCCATAGTCCAACTACTTCTCTCTTTAAAAAATATCATTTTGGCCATTTCTAAGGTCTTCATAAGTCCTTTGTGGCTGAATGCTGGTGGCTCACACCTATAATTCCAGCTACTCAGAAGGCTGAGGTCTAAGGATCTTAATTCAAAGCCAACCCAGGCAGGAAAGTTTATGAGACTTTTCTCTCCAGTTGACCACCAAAAAGCTGGAAATGGAGCTGTGGTAGAGGACCAACCTTGAGTGAAAAAAGTGAAAAAATTAAGAGACAGTGCCCAGGTTCAAGCCCAGGTATGGGAACAAAAATTAAAATCTTTTATCCGCTATTTGGCTCCTTGTTTAAATACTGTCTGTGGGAAGGGTAAATTTGTTAGAATCTTTATTATAAAGATTAGAACATCACTCAGTTGGTATTCCTAGGTTATAAAATGAGCTGAACTAAACAGAAATAGTGGCTTAGAGATACCATGTCTCATTAGATTTTATCTAAACCTTCTAGCAACTTTTTGTAAATTTGAAAAGGTACATAGAATAATAATTTCAGTAGTCTATTTTCTTCAACTCAACTGATTGCAAGTGTTACTATTTCTACAAATTACCAGTACAACATTAAGATGCTTTTCATTATTTTTACATTAAACCTGCAGTATGGATAATGGATTTTCAGCAGCCTAATTTAGGTGCTAAATCTTCAACAGTTTAAAAGAAATAATGTACTATTAAAACCATAGCTAAGTTCAATAAAAATCTTTAGATTGGTTCTATTTTAGTTGGACTTCAACGCAGGGCCTAGGTACTGTTTCTTAGCTCTTTCACTCAAGGCTAATGTTCTACCACTTTGGACACACAGCTGTACTTCTGGTTTTCTGGTTAATTGGGGATAAGAGTTGTATGGACTTTCCTGTTCAGACTGGTTGTGAACCACAATCCTCAGATATAATCCTCCTGGGTAGCTAGGACTACTGATAGGCATGAGAAAGTAGCTCCTGGCTTGTTTAAAACTTTTTTTGGGGGGGTCCAGTCGTGTGGCCTGAACTCTGGGCCTAGGTGCTGTCCCTCAGCTCTTCAGCTCAAGGCTAGCGCTCTACCACTTGAGCCATAGCGCCACTTCCGGCTTTTTTTCTTTTTGCTTATGTGGTGCTGAGGAATCGAACCCAGGGCCTCAAACATGCAAGGCAAGCGCTCTACCACTGAGCCACCTTCCCAGCCCTTGTTTAAAAGTTTTAAGGTAAATCAACAGAAAATAAAATAAAATTCAGTCACATGTTAAATGTCCCCAGGTGCTTGTGACTATTGGCTACCATATTGGACAAACTAGGCTTGGATGACAAGAAAGGATTTATTTTTATTTTTATTTTTGCTAAGCAAAGGAGATTTTCTAGAAGACTTGAAGTATAATGTTACAGAAATTAACATCTAATATGCCTGTAATCACTTTTAGGAAATGCAAGAAATAAATTATGTCTTTAAATATTTTAATATCTATGGGGCAGAAAAAGTTCCCTATGTGGGAGGCTGAGTATGGGAGGATTGTGATTTGAGGACAACTTAGGCAGAAGCTGGATGTGGTGGCACACAGCTGATGATAGCTAAAAGTAGGCATATCTGTCTATGGATCATGCCAGGGTGGAAAGTGAGACCCAATGCTTCACAGCAGCCAGTCAGAAATCTGGGCAGGGAGGTTGGGTAGTATCATGCCAGTCTAGGAAATACAAAGCCCTGAGTTCAAACTCTATTATGGAAAAAACAAATATTCCCCCATTTTACAAAAATCTTTTTCTAACACCAAAGCCAAATTAGTTTGCATAATGTACATCATTTGTGTGCAGAATATGTCAACAAATTACTGTTGTTTTAATACAACATATGTTCCTCCTTCTATGAATTTGCCCTTTTGGGATTCACATTTAATAATATCCTGGCTATAAAAGCCCACTGTGAAAGTGTTCCTTTTGTTATTGTTGACTGAATAATTAGAATGGTGATGTTGACTGTTTAAAAAATGAACTTTTGGTATGGTGGTTATAATTGCCTTCACTCCTGAGACAGAAGAGTGCTTGAATTGGCTGAGGTGAAATTCCAGCTTAGTGAAATAACTCTCATAAATGGTGTTTGACTGTGGGAACTAACATGTAGTTACAATTCAAATTTAAATAGATAAAATGTTTTCTTTTTCCAATTTGAAAAAGGACCATAGGGGAACTATCTGTTCCTGAATCAGAGTAGGAAACCCAAGGAGGACTTTCTGCTTTCTACCACCCAGGGAGTGTGGGAGGAATTCTTAGTAACTATAGCAGAGGAGGGGATCATGACTGGGAAGATTTTTTTTTAGAGGAGAATCTGTGCATGTGTAAGATTGTTATCCCATAATGTAAGTATATGAGTGAGATGCGACCTGTGTGCATGAGGCCCTAGTAGGACTTTATTGCCCAAAGGTCAAGCTAAAGGCACAAGGGGTTCCACTACACACATACCTCAATTTCCATTAGAACTGGCCTAGAATTGTAAGCACTCCCTGACCACAAAGGAAGTGGCATGGGAGGTACTGGGGAAGAGGAAGAGCTCAAGGTGTCTAGGCACCCATGACTAGGAGAGGGGTGTTGATCTGTGCATTCTTTCTCTGGGATGTGGAAGTATTAACATTTAGATTAATTTCTCAAGGCAGTTGTGCTATCGGATTTCTCTCTCTGGCCAGTTCACTTTAAATGTCTGTAACGCCTAAGGTCTCCTGTGAACTTCAGGAGTAGAAATGTTTGTGGAGAAGGGATTGAATCCATTCCGTCTTCCCTCAGCACCTCTGCACAGACCTTCTCTGTGTTCAGAATGGCAATGCATTTGTAAAGGTGTAAGCCTTTACATTCCCAGGACCTTAAAAGGGCAGTTTCTCCAGGTCTCTGAATGGGGCAATTGCTTGGCCAGGTCAGAGATAGAACCTCCTCCCTCCTCCTCCTCTACCTCCTCCTCCTCTACCTATTCCTCCATTCCCTCCTCCTCCATTCCCTCCTCCTCCTTCTCTCCTTCTTCCTCCTCCTCCTTCTTCCTCCTCCTACTCCTCTTCCTCCTCCTCCTCTTCCTCCTCCTCCTCCTCCTCTTCCTCCTCCTCCTCCTCCTCTTCCTCCTCCTCCTGCTCTTCCTCCTCCTCCTCCTCTTCTTCTTCTTCTTTTTCTTTCTTCTTCTTCTTCTTCTTCTTCTTCTTCTTCTTCTTCTTCTTCTTCTTCTTCTTCTTCTTCTTCTTCTTCTTCTTCTTCTTCTTCTTCTTCTTCTTCTATTCTTCTTCTGTTCTTCTTCTCTCCTTTCCTCCTTCCCTTCCCTGAAAGTATTCCAGCCACCCCATATTTGGGAAGTAAGTCTAAATTTATTGATAATGCTAAGTTTTGTGTCTGTATATGCTTTGTAAAATAAAACAAAAAAAAGTCTTATGCATTGCTTATCAAAAAAGATGTGTTTTATCTCTTTGAAAGACTTAACTCTGAGCTGTCTCAGGACAGCACAATTTCAGACGTCTATACTCCTGTGCATCTGTTGGTCTGCCGAGGTGACAATAAAGACTCCTATAATTTGGCTTATTAATTGTGGCATCTTTTGTTTTGTTACTGATTGGGTTACAACAATCAGAGCTCAGCCTCCTAAGTAGCTATGATTACAGGTGGGAGCCACTGCCTTTCTGTTCACATCAAATATTCATGCAACTGTTTCAAGTCAAGTACACTGAAGGGAGAGATTGGGAGAAGAAATCTGGGGTTTGCAGGGTGGCTATCAGATGAATGATTCTAAATTACAGAACGGAGACAGATTTATATGTAATCAATTTGGATTTGCTTTCCCATCTTTAAGTGTAAGAACCAGCCAGGCAGTTCATGTCTTTGCAACCAACTGAATTCAGTTCTGAGTCTCAATTTTCTAGTTGCCAAGTGTTGGGGTCTCCCTCTCCTTGTCTCAAGAAGTAACGCTGATCAAAACGTATTGTATTTACTTATTAAATGAAAGCTCCTATGCATAACTACCTAAAGATTATTCTTTGAAAAGAAATTTTTTTTAAAAGAGGAGAAAACTTTAGCAATGTGGCTTAAGTAGTTAATGTAACTAAAAAGGAAAATTTTAAAGGCCATAAAAGCTGGCCAAAGCAGGAACTTGTAACAGGATGTAACTAATACAAGGAAATAGGACTTAATTAAAATAGCTTTTTATTTCAAAGGTTATGCAAAGTTGTATGGAGAAAGAAACCAAATTTTGACCAAAGATTGTAACTCTTTTTTTTGTCCTAGGACTTGAACTCAGGGCCTGGGCATTGTCCCTTCCTCAAGATTAGCATTCTAGTACTTTGAACCACAGGTCAACTCCTGGTTTGGGGGTGGGTAATTGTACATAAAAGTCTCACAGATTTTCCTGCCAGGGCTGGTCTCAACCCTTGATCTTCAGATCTCAGCTTCCTGAATAGCCAGGATTACAGATATGAGGTACCAGAATATAGCTTGAAGACTGTACTTCTTATACTCCCTCCCCCCAGTTATGTATTCAAAGCTACTGATCCTGTCTATATTTCTGAAGAAGGGCTGAAGTGCTGTCTTCCCCCCTGTTTACAAGGTAATAAATGTCCTTTCTCTCGTCTTCACTGTGTGTCTTTATTTGGTTTATAGGGACAAGAGGCTGGAGCTGGTGTGTGGAATAGCTGGAAATTGGACCTAGGGTCTCCTATGCAGTAGTACACCAGCAATTCCTTCTACCATCAGGCTGTACCTTGAATGATATACCTGAGGAACAACCACATATGTCAAATGTCAGGTTTCTGAATGGAAGATTATTTTGAATTTTCTTTTGCAGGTTTTGTTTGTGGAGATGGCTGTAGTGGCATGCATGACCAGTTAAATTTCCTAGAGGACAAATGGGTGAGAGTGAATGGGGGAGGGGAGACAAGGAAGAGATGGAGGTCACTGGATTCTATTATATGGGAATAGTTTGCAAGATACAGAGAAGCCACATCTTGAGAGGTCAAATTGGGAATCTTTTTTTTTTCTTTTGGTCAGTTGTGGGGCTTGAACTCTGGACCTGAGCACTGTCCCTCAGCTCTTCAACTTAAGATGAGTGCTCTACCACTTGAGCCACAGTGACAGTGTCACGGAATTTCCTGCCTGGGCTAGCTTTGAACTGTGATCCTCAGATCTCAGTCTCCTTAGTAGCTAGGATTATAGGTGTGAGCCATCAGCGCTTGGCTGGGAGTCTTTAGTAAAATGTCGGTGACTACCGGTAGATTCCTGTCCCAAACACCTGCAGCCCAGAACAGAGCTTGCACAAAGCTTTTAAAGGCAAAAACCATGTTGTGGGTGGGGACAAAGCTCACCACAAGCTAACCATATAGGATAACAATCAGGGGTGAGCATTCTCTATAGCAAAACTTTCCTGGGGATAAACAGTATCACATATATGCAACTAAAAAAATGGCCTGTCTCACCTCAAGGCTTTTCAAGAAGGTTCCCCTAACAAGTTCTCTTTTGGTTATGGTTGTTGTTGTTGTCAGTCATGGGTGCTGTCCCTTGAGCTTTTTTGCTCAAGGGTAGCACTCTACCTCTTTTGGGTTTTTTTGGTCGGGTCATGCGGCCTGAACACTGGGCCTGGGCGCTGTCCCTCAGCTCTTCAGCTCAAGGCTAGCACTCTACCACTTGAACCATAACACCACTTCTGGCTTTTTTTCTTTTTGCTTATGTGGTGCTGAGGAATTGAACCCAGGGCCTCATGCATGCAAGGCAAGTGCTCTACCACTGAGCCACCTTCCCAGCCCCCACTCTACCTCTTTGATTCAGTTTTTCTGATTGTTAATTCGAGATGATATAAATCTCACAGACTTTCCTGTCCAGTCTGGCTTTGAACCACAGTTCCCAGATCTCAGCCTCTTGAGTAGCTACATTTACAGGTGTGAGTCACCAGTGCCCAGCTTGTATCTAACTCTTGAGTGTTTTTTGTCATCTGTTTGTCACTGTATGCTCAAATCAGCCATCAAAATTGAGAACAATAGCATTAGGTGTGCTCAGAAAAAGAGCCTGTTCTCCTGTGAGTGATTTCATGACTTTCCCCAGGGGTGGCCAGACCTGTACTCAGTCCACAAAGACACCATGGCCTTCTTCTGATGGACTCTAAAGCATGAAGGGGGAGCCCCATCACCAGCGGCACTTTGTGGACATTATTTCCCACGCGTCCAGAGTTACATAGGATACCCTGCTCCCTGGGAAAGAAAGGGAGGGAAACTCCAACACTTGGCAACTAGAAAATTGACTCAGAACTGCATTTAGTTGGATATAGAGCAATGAACTGCTTGGCTATTTCTTGCACTTAAAGATGGGGAACCAAATCCATATTGATTACACACAAACTAGTCTCTACTCTGTAGTTCAGAATCATTCATCGGATAGCCACACTGCATGCCCCAAGATTTATTCTCCCAATTCTCTCTTCAGAGGCCTTGATTGGAAACAGTTCCATGCATATTTGATGTGAACAGAAAGGCAGTGGCTCCTACCTGTAATCCTACCTACTCAGGAAGCTGAGGTCTAAGTATACTGATTTGAAGCCAGCCCAGATAGAAAAATCTATGGGATTCTTATCTTCAACTAATGAGCAAAAAGCTAAAAGTAGAGTTTACTCAAGTGGTAAAATGCTAGCCTTGGGGAAAAAAATACTAAAGGACAGCCAGATCTTGGAGTTCAGTCCCTGTACTAGAATAAAAAGAAAAGGAAGGAGGGACAGGGAGGAAGGAAGGAAGTAAAGAAGAGGGAGGAAGGAAGAAGGAAAAAGAAAAAGGGAGGGAGGAAAGAAGAGGGGGTTAGAGGAAGAGAAGAAGGGAAGGAAACCTAGTCTCATATGTATCACTATGGTTCTATCTCTAGGCAAGTAATTGCTTCATTCAGAGACCTGGAGGAAGTTAATACTCTTTAAAGGTCCTGGGAATGTAAATGCTTACACCTTTACAAATGCACTTCCATTCTGCTGAAGAGAAAGGGTCTTTGCAGGAGCTCTGAGGGTAGATAGAATGGATGCAATCCTTCTCTACAAACATCATTTCTACTTTGAGGTGGAGACCTCAGTAGTTACAGCCATTGAAAGTGAGTTGACAAAGAGAGAAATCCAATAACACAACTGCCATGAGAAATTAATCTACATGATAATACTTTCACATCCCAGACTCCTCTGGGCCCAGGGTTTGAAAGAACTGTAGCCAACTGCAATGTTAGCAGAAGGAATTGCTAGTCAAGGGCACCCTGAGAAGAGATGAAGATCTCGTTCCTGATAGGATGGAATTCAATTAGAAACCACCACCCAAATTTTTCAAAGCAAACGAGCTTATGGCCTTTCCCTGATGCCTATGCCCAACGTCCAACAGAGACAGACATGTGGCATTTTCTGTTTCTTTTTGGAGTCCCAGGTTGGGAAAAGCATGTACTCAGATAGGACTATGGGAGAACTGAGCGTCCACATCAGGATACCACTAAAAAAAATGTATACCAAAAACTAATGGACAACAAATCAAAAGAGCTGCTTTTGCTAGTACTCTGCTGCTGCTGCTGCTGCTGTTCTGTTCTGTTCTGTTGCTCTAGCTACTGAGCCAGTATGGTGGAGTGGGGATTTTGCTGATTGGCTGTCTCCCTTTTCATGGACCCTGTTGATGGGTTGTCTCTTTTACAGACCATGGTTGGAAAGTTGCATGCATGGGGAATATCTTGGGAGCATCTTCCACTTAGTCCATTTCTTGCTCTTGGTGCACCTGGTCATTTTCTCCTGGCTATTGTGATTTCTCTGTCCACCATGTTTCCTTAAATGGGGTCTCCAAACTGACTTCCATCTGACAGCTATAGAAACACATGTTCCTCAATTGGGAATGTTTTCCTAAGTCTACCTGTCCATTAATGGGAACCAGTGAACCTGGTTAGCTCTGTGAGTGAGTTGAAGGAATCTTTACTCAAATACTCATGGCAATGAGAGGAGTTGTTACCATTTTGGAGTGAATTTCATACATGCAATTGCAAAACCCTGTATTCCATAATTTCAAGAAACATGTTTAAGCATGATTGCAAATGAGAAACTGTTGTAGTGAAAATCAAATTCAAGAACATATGTTGCTTTTTTTAAGTCAAATGTTATTTTATTTAAAGATATAAGTAAAGCAGGTGTTAGTACAATGTCAAGGACACTGATGACACAGTAGTTTAAAAAGATCCCTTATGAACCCCACACTATGGTGAAAAGATGGATATTAATCAAATTGTACTAATGAAACTGCACTGAGGGTTCTTCAAAAAATAGCCATCTCATTACTGTCATCCTAGCTAAACAGGAGGCTGAGATCTAAGGATCATGGTTCAAAGCCAGCTACAGCAGGGAAATCTATAATGTTCCTATCTCCAATCAACCAGGAAAGAGCTGGAAGTGGTTCAAGTGACACAGTACTAGCCTTGAGTAAAAAATGCTAAGAGATAGCACCCGGCCCTGAGTTCAAATCTTAGTACCAGCAAAAAAGAAAAGAAAAGAAATGGAGAGAGGGATTGGAGAAAGGAGAAGGAGTGTGGGGAAGGAGGGATGGAGAAAAAAGAGAGAGCAGAGCTTTGTTGTGTTTGAGTGATATGTGACCTAAAATGACACATGATAGGAAAGTAGCCCTGAGAAAGGAAGTGAGGGAAAGGGGAGGGGTGTAATAAAGAGTTTTGCGGGACTGGGAAAGTGGCTCAGTGTTAGAGTGCTTGCCTTGCATGCATGAAGCCCTGGGTTCGATTCCCCAGCACCACTTAAGCAAAAAGAAAAAGCCGGAAGTGGCACTGTGGCTCAAGTGGTAGAGTGCTAGCCTTGAGCTGAAGAGCTGAGGGACAGCACCCAGGCCCAGAGTTCAGGCCCCATGACCAGACCCAAAAAAAAAAAAAAAAAAAAAAGAGTTTTGCTGTATTTGAGCCATGTAAAGACCTAGTAATGACCTGATCAAGGGCCCTTGAAATGGGACAGGAAAAGCAAATGCTTTGTTCTCTGCAGCAGTTTCAGAGCTGATAAGCAGCTAGCTGGACCCAAAGCTATTCTATGAGGTCATAAAAGGACTATAGGCCAGGTGTTTGGTGGCTCATGCTTATAATCCTACCTACTCTGAAGGCTGAGATCTAAGGATCAAAGCCAGCTTGCACAGGAAAGTCCTTTAAGACTCTTATCTCCAATAAACTGCTCAGAATAACCAGGAGTTGTGCTGTGGCTCAAGTGGCAGAGCACTAGCCTTGAGCATAAAGAAGCTTAGGGACAGGCCCCAGGTCCTGAGTTCAAGCCCCGGGACTGGAAAAAAAACTATACACAGTGGCAACTTTTCTCAAAGGGAGGCAATAACATCCTAAACAACCTTGCCTGGGAACAGGGGATAGAATTGGGTGGACCCAAGTGTATGTTTCTAGAAAATTCTGACACATGATAAACTCAAAGTAAGAGCAATTGCTATTTCAAGAGGGAAATATGCCAGGTACCGTAAACATCAAGAAGTTCTCATAGAAGTTTTTTAACCTTAGACTTAAAGCTACAAGGCCAGTTCTAGCCACGTGAATATTGACAGCCTAAAACACTGACTTTTCTTACCTGCTGTTTCCTTCATAGCCAGAGAGGCCCAATTATGTCACCGCCTTCAGCCCAGCAAGAAACCATACCTGCTAATGCTTTCACCCCACCAGTGGCCACCACTAGAGCTGCAGCAGATCCTTATCTTGCTGTGTCACTGCCTGGAGAACTCAAGGAATGAAATCCACAGACAGCAAGGAGTAAGTGTTAAAAGTTTTCAATTTATGCATGTGAGAAGAGGAGAGAGAAAACGTTCTTGCTGGGTGCGAGGGGTCATGATAGCGGTTTGCCAACTAACTGGTTTAATCTATGGTGGGTTCTTTTCTTTTAATCTATATAGGTGTCATTTAACTTTTATGCTAATGATTTGCTGGAAGGTGACTTGCTCATTGGTCACGAACCATGATATTTTTAATTGGTCATTCCCTTTTAGCTATTGGGGCATGGAATTACCTAAAGATCATCCTCAATCTCTCTCTCTCTCTCTCTCTCTCTCTCTCTCTCTCTCTCTCTCTCTCTCTCTCTCTCTCTCTCTCCTCTCTTTCTCTCTCTCTCTCTCTCTCTCTCTCTCTCTCTCTCTCTCTCTCTCTCTCTCTCTCTCTCTCTCTCTCTCTCTCTCTCTCTGTCTCTCTCTCTCCTTTTTATTTATTTTTTTGCTGGTTTTGGGGCCTAACTCTGGGCCTGGGTGCTATCCCTCAGTTCTTCAGCTCAAGAGTAGCACTCTACCACTTGAGCCACAGTACCACTTCTGGCCTTTTCTGCTTATGGGTGTTGAGGAATCAAACCCAGGATCTCATGCATGCAAGGCAAGCACTCTACCACTAAGCCACCTTCCAGGACCTATTTTTCTTTCTTTTTTTAAGAGAAATCTTGCAGGCTTATTCCTGATTTCTTCTGCTGGATTAATCTACCTATTCCAAGATATCTCTTTCTTTCTTTCTTTCTTTCTTTCTTTTTCTTTTTCGTTTTTGTCAGTCCTGGGGCTTGAACTCACAGCCTCAGGGTTGTCCTTGAGCTCTTTTGCTCAATATGAGTGCTCTACACTTAGAGCGACAGTGCCACTTCCAGTTTTCTGGTGGTTAAATGGAGATAAGCTTCTCACAGAACTGAGCTGGCTTGGAGCATTGATCCTTAGATCTCAATTTCCTGAGTAGCTATGATTACAGGCGTACCAGCTCCCAATACTACAGTTCTTTACATCCACAGCACTTGTGTGAATGTAACATACTACATACAGTATAGTCTATGTGCTTTCTATTCCTGGGCATAAGGCCTGCTAATGGATTCACTACCTGTGGAAATGGCCTACGGTAGACTTTTTTGATTGAATGTTAGGCCCATTTCTCACAAATCCATTTTCTTCCCTTCTTTTTTCAAATATGTAAGCAGCACCAAGTTTTTATTTTCTCACATGTTGCTCATCCATTACGGGCTTTGTAGGTGCCTCCTCTAGTCACCTTCTCCTTTCCCCAGTACATCTGAACATCACCCCTGAAAGCTATAAGGGCTGGAAGGAGCAGCTGGCTGCTCCTTTATATTTGAGCTTAAGTGAATTAGAATGATCCCATCTCTGATCAGTCAATTCCAGGCGAGGCCTAATGTGGAAGAAAGAGCCTTCCTCCTGGATTTATTTATTTATCTATCTTTAAGTAGTTGTACAAAGAGGTTTCAATTCAACACATCAGTTTAGAAGTGCAGGGCATCTTTTTTAAAAAAAAATTGGTTTTTGGGTTTGAACTCAGAGCCTAGTTGCTGTTCCTGAGCTTCTTTACTCAAGGCTAGCCCTCTGCCACTTTGAGCTACAGCTCCCCTGCTGGTTTTCTTGTAGTTATTTGGAGATAAACTCATGGAATTTCCTGCTCAGGTCAGTTTGGAACCTTTATTCTCAAATCTCAGCCTCCTGAGTAGCTAGGATTATGGGCAAGAGTCACCAGCTATCAGCTGTACAATGCAGCTTGATCCACGCCATTCCTTCCATCATTCTTCCCATCTCTCCCAACCCCACCCAAGTTACCTAGTTCCATTTTAACAGATGTACATTGAATATGATGATTGCATTCTCCCACCCTTCCTCTCTCTATCCCTCCACACCATACCACGTCATCCACCTACCCCCCCACCTCAATTTCTAGCTTCCTGTTATCCATTTTGTTTGACTATTAGTTTTTCAAAGAATTCTCTCCTGCATATACCACGTTATTTCTGTTAATGATATACCATATACTTTAGTTAATACATTTGTAGTATGTATCTATGTATGTGTGTGTGTGTGTGTGTGTATATATGCACATGACCCAGTGTGTGCTTATATATATTTATAAATGAGGTCTCTCTTCCATCTATGAGAAACAACATGTGATCTTTTGTCTTTCTGGACCTGAGTTACTTCCTTTAACATAATTTTTTACCCTGACACCGGTGGCTTACACCTGTAATCCTAGCTACTTAGGAGGCTGAGAGCTGAGGATCATGGCCCAAAGCCAGCATAGGCAGGAGGGTCCATGAGACTCTTATCCCCAATGAACCACCAGAAAATTGGAAGTGTCACTATGGCTCAAAGGCTAGCCTTGAGCAGAAAAAGCTCAGGGTCAGCATTCAGACCCCAAGTTCAAGCCCCCCATCCAACAGAAACAAAACCAACTATAATTTTCCCCAGGCCCATTCATTTCTAGGCAGCTTCCTTTTCTCCCAGTATAGGCATTTGCAATTGCTGGCTACAGAAAGAGCTATTTAAACTCAAAAAAGTCTGGTACCTCACAGGGCTAAGGGGAGAGGTGAAATGATATAGACAGATCCTTGATGATATTATTAAAATGCAGAATCCTGCTAGCCTTGAAATTCATTTAAATGCTATACTTGCCAGTTCTATGAGCCTATAAATCCCCTTTATTGTTTAAGTCAATTTGAACTGTACTTTTTTCTTATTTCTAGCTCTAATGCACCCCAAATGCTATTGATCATTCCATTAAGGATAGCAATTTGACATGTTCAAAAGTCTTAAAAGTGTGTATTACCCTCCAAGCCAGTACTTCCTCGTCTCAGAATTTATCCTAGGTAAACAGTTGAGTGGCTATGAAGATATTTACATGCTTAAGCCCATACATAATGTTTCTCAGAACAGCTAAATAATGAAAGTGATTTAAATGTAAATATAAAGACACTGCCAAACACTGTCCAGCTCATGGATTATGATAAACGAAATAATTACACACAGTTGACAGTGAAAGCTAGACCTCACTGATTAACTGGTTTTGATAATCTACTCTTATTTTAAAATATAGAACAACAATGATGTAATGAAAAATACCTTTTAAGTATCAAAGTCATTACTTCAGAGTTTCTCATCCCTGTCTATATATTAATTATCTAGGAAAACCATTTAAAATTAGGCTCTCTGGTGATATGCATTTGAGTGGTTCAAGGGTACAGTGAAAAGTAAAAATTATTATTTTTTTAACCTGTAACTGGGCTTGAATTTGCTGCTTATGGCTAGGTGCACTACTGTATGAACCATTTCTCCAGCCTTGCTTTTTGTTGGTTATTTTGGTGATGGATTTTTGCAGACATTTTTGCCCAGTCAGGCCTCAAACTACAATCCTCTAAGTCTTAGTCTCTTGAATAGCTAGGATTTCAGACACAAGCCATTAGTGCCCACCTTACTACTTCTTTAATCCTCAGTTTTGCAGTTTTGACAATTCTTCTAAATATTACTAGTGTCACCTGCCTTGTGTTGATGATCAGATCTCAGATAACTTGTTAGTGGCTTGTGATACAGAAGGGTCTAGACTGTATGCAGAGAAATTTGATTTTAAAAGCCATCATGTTGACAGTAACATTGAATTGTCTTTTAGTGCATGAGGATCAACATGAGAGGAATTCTGGAGCAAAGAAAAAAGACTGAAGCCAGGTACCAGTGTTTCATGCCTGTAATCTTAGCTACTCAGGAGGCTGAGATTTGAAGATTGCAGTTCAAAACAGAAAAGTCAGAAAAGTTCAGAGCAGAAAAGTCCATGAGACTCTGATCTCCAATAAACTACTCAGAAATTGCCAGAAATGGTTCTGTAGCTCAAGAGGTACAGCATTACCTTTCATCAGAAAAGGCTTTATTTATTCAAGGATGTGGGCTGAATGTTGAGCTAGCCAGCAAGAATTAGATTGCCTACAGAAGGAAAGTAAGGTAGTTCAGAACCATGAAAGGTAGGAGGATCAACTAGCTTCTAGGTACAGCTACATTTAGAACTCGTGTTTCTTACTGGTCATCATATGGAAAATTCTAGAAAGTGTCAGACAGAAGGTGGTGTTCTGTCTTTGTGTGAAATCCTGAAGAGCCTCAGAAGGAGATGGAATACTAGTGTGTGTGTGTGTGTGTGTGTGTGTGTGTGTGTGTGTGTGTGTGTGTGCGCGCACACGTGCGCATATATGAACAGACCTAGGGTTTGAACTCTGGGTCTGGATGCAGCGTCTGAGCTTTTTTTCTTTTCTTTTCTTTTTCTTTTTCTTTTTTTTTTTTTGCTCAAGGCTAGCACTCTACCACTTGAGCCACAGTTCCATTTCTGCCTTTTTTTTTCTTCGTAGTTATTTGGAGATGAGAATCTCAGAGGCTTTCCTGCTTGGGCTGACTTTGAGCCACAATCCTACCACTACTCAGCCTCCTGAGTAGCTTGGGTGACAGTTGTGAGCCGCTGGCAGCTGGCAAAGGATTGTTTTGAATAGTCTAGAACTTTGGTTGGGAGAGGGGAAATGGTGGTAATTATTGGCTGTAAATACTTGGAGAACTAAGATATGAAAATAGAATAGATACTTTTATGTGCAGCAGAGAAGATAAAACCAGAGCCAGTGGAAAACTGGGAACTGGTGACTCACACCTATAATCCCAGCTACTCAGGAGGCTGATATCTGAAGAGAGTGGTTTGTAGCCAGCCCAGGTAGGAAAGTCTGTGAGACTCATCTCCAATTAACCAACAAAAAGCTAGAAGTAGTGCTGTGGCTCAAGTGGTTGAGCACCAACATTGAGAAAAAATTAAAAACATCAAAAGCTAAGTGACAGTGTCCAGGCCTGAGTTCTAGCATAATTCCAGTATGCACGTGCACGTGTGGTGTGTGTGTATGTGTGTGTGTGTGTGTGTGTGTGTGTGTGTGTGTGTGTGTGCATGTGTGGTGCGCACGTGCGTGCACGCACACATTCATATAGACACAATTTTTTAAAAAAGATCAATGCACAATTAAAGAAAAAAAGATCAAGAAACAGCTTTTAGCTTAATTTAGGTTGGTCCCAAATAGAACACATACACTTGTATAGAAGGAGGTTGCCCATTCCTGGGAATGTTCATGTTATTCTGTTTTATAGGCTAGAATACTTTCTAAATGGATTAACTAATTTGATCTCCCTAGGGGGGAAAATACATTTAGTCCCATTTCGTGGATGAGTGTCCAGACCTCAGGAATCCTACCTTCTCTGCCCAAAACAAAACAGTGATGTATGGGTCACAGTCCCACACACACTCCTTTTCCAGGTTTTTCGTTCATCTTGTTGCTACAGAGATGGGGGATAGGTAGATTCCAGTTTCTTTCTGAGTTTTCTCTTTTCTGAGAGTCCAGGGTATAGCATCTCTGCTTTTCACTTCCAGGGTCTACACATGTAGTGCAGTGACTGACAGCCTGCTTCCTGCTGAGTCTTAGCTGGCTAATCTAAGTTTTTGAAGGGCCAATTATACAGTGTGGATACCTGGAACATTTCAACTTTGTATTTCCTTCCAGTCTACTAGAATATTCTCTTTCTCCTCCTCCTCCTTTTCCTTCTTTTGTACCAATCCTGGGGCTTAAACTTAGGGCCATGGTGCTGTTCTCCAGCTTTTTTGGGGCAAGACCAGTGCTCTACCACTTGAGCTGCACTTCTGACTTTTTTTATTTAGTCGTTTATTGGAGATAAGAGTCTCATAGGCTTTCCTATTCAGGCTGGTTTTGAACCTTGATCCTTAGATCTTAGCTCCTGAATAGGTAGGATTATAAGAGTGAGCCACTGGTGCCTGGTTTTAGTATTCTCTTTATACACAGTTGTAGTCTGTCTCTCAAGGTGCAACTCAAATCTCATAACCCCCTAGAGCCTTCTAAGGGAATGAAGTTTGGGACTTCTTTGAGCACCTGTAGTATGTATCCTGTGTCCTATTTGTCTCAAGTCATGGAAATTCTGCTCTCCATTCTTCACATATGCCAGCCATAGCTTCTTGCTTGTGCTGTGGAATCCTCTATGGTGTATTTTCCTCTCCTTTTCTGGGGAACTGCACACCACCCACGGCAAAGCTGGAGTTCACCCGAAAATGATAAGCATCTACTTGATGATTTTTGGTTTATCTCCGTGGGGTTTTGATCTTCTTATTAATAACATCTTACAATATGCCCCAAAATATTATAGAATTTCAACTCCAGCACTCAACCATCTAGTGTTTGACTTGTGGCTCTGCTACTTTCTACAAATGTAATCTTTATTTTTTGTCAGTCATGGGGCTTTAACTCAGGCTCTGGGTCATGTCCCTGAGCTTTTTTGCTCAAGGGTAGCACTCTACCACTTTGAGTCACAGTTCCACTTCCTGTTTTCTTGAGGTATTCTCAAGGGAGGTTGGCATAAGACAAAGAGGTGTACAACCTGGCTAGTTTCTTAGGACTGGGTCACCAGGACATTTCATTTTCCTTAGAAGATACTGGAGCCTCAGCTGTTTGCTTACTGAGAGGCTAGGATTACAGGCATGAGCCAGTGGCACCTAACAAGGACCCTCACCTAAGTGAGGCCCTATGAAATTAATAAATAAGGGTTCAGTAGCCATCTTGCAGGCCTGTGAAGTAATGTAGGTAGAGGAAAGGCTGCAACTTGAACTTGAATTCAAGGCCTTAGTGCTGTCCTTTTGATGCTCAGTGCTAGCACTCTACCCTTTGAGCCACAGGTCCAATTCTGTCCTTTTGCTGATTAATTGAAGATGAGTGGCTTTAGAGTTTACTGACTAGACTGGCTTCCAACTGTGATCCTCAGATCTCAGCCTCCTGATTAGCTAGGATTACAGGCATTTACTTTGGACAGATGCATACAAGCCTCTTCACAGAATTTTCACAGAATTGTAGAGACATATCTCATCAGTTTCTCCACCACTTTTATACTACCGTGTAGGACTTAGCCAGTCCCATAGGTGTCCTCTTAGTTCAGAAAAGGAGAACCATAGAGTTGACTTCCTTCTCTCTTCCTATTGGTACAGATCCCTTCATCATAACTGGGAGGAAGATGAACAAGTAAACCAGTAAGTGGATGTTGACACAAAAAGAAGTTCTGTTCCTGAAAACTGGGTATCTTTGAGGCTTTTGAACCAAAGTGCAAGTTTGTTTGTCTACCATTTATGAGGGTTGAGGCTTGGCACTTCAGTGAATGCCAAATGACACAGTTGTGAATGTGGTGGCAATTGTGGATTCTCGTGGGTGACAGGGAAAGCAGTGTGCAGAAAATCAGATCCTGTGGGGAAACAACATTCTCACTGGCTATCACAGGGTGAATTTTGGAGAATTGTCTTTCAGAAGCTCCTGGAAGTGTGTTGTGATGATCATTCTGCTCCCAGGAGTCTCCTCCATTTCTCAACATGCAAGTCTGCATATATGATGGACAGCCACAGCATGAGTCCTGGCAGAAAGGGGCTGTGGTAGAAGGCTCAGGCTCAGGCTCTCACTTTCCTTGTCACCAAACTGCCCACAGCATCATTTGTTTCATCTTCACTGTGTGGATGGACTTGTACAATGATGACTTTTATGAGCGTAAGAACCATGACACCCTGAAAGAACTTACACAGTATGTCAAATTCAACTTGCCCTCTTCGGACTGGTTTTCCCCTTACATATTCTTCTTGAAAAGCTGGAGGAGTGTGTGACCAGTGAGTCCAAGAAAAAGAGGAAGAAGTCCTTGTTTAGATGCCTCAGAGCCTGTGAATAGGGATGGAACCTGGGTGTCTAGGGATGGGCCTGAATGGCCAAGAGCCCCTAGTACTACCCGGCATGGCAAAATGTTCTTTTATGGATATTCTCTGCCAGGTAATTTTTCTTTTTGAAAATACATGAACATAGCCACTCATCAGTGTTCAGTCTAAGTTCAAACTATAGAGATCCCCCATTAGATCCTTATGGAAGTTTAGTTGCACCTTAACTTCTAGAGTCCACTCTAAAATCCTGTGCCTATTTCCATTCATAGGTTAGCATTACTGTAGAGCAGCTTCTCCTGAACTCCAGATAAGGAATCTATTAGTGATGTTGGTGTTGGTAACCAATGGAGATCAGGAGCCATCCCTGCACTCCAGAAAGCATGTGAACATAGAGGGGTTTGTTCCATTTGTAGCAAAGCCCAAACAGGTTTTGAGCCCTGTGCACATTCCAGTGGTTCTGAACCCTACATGTGATGCAGGTGTACCTGCATGAACCAGCAAGGAAGAACATGATCCAGAATGACTTCCATTGACGTTTAGAATCCACCTAGATCGGCTCCAAACTAGTCAAATCAGCACTTGTTTTGTTGTGCAGGATAAAGTATTACCCATGGGGCTAATGGAAAATGCCCCCAGTCTATGTTCAGGAGAATCAATAAGCTCCTAGCCAGTGATATCTGGAAAAATCTGAGTTTCTACAAAATCATACAATGAGGTCCTAGAAAAGCTTTGAAGCCTGACTTAAATGTGACAAGCAAAGAAATTGGCCAGTTTGAGGCAATTTAATATCCTGGGTGGTATTTATTGTCATTTTGGGAGTAGAAATCAGATATTTATGACCTACTAAAGTACTGTTCAATTGTGCTATAGGTTCTGAGTCCAGAGATTCAAATTTCTTTTTTTTAATTTATTGTGAAAATACTGTACAGAGGGGTTACAATTACATGGGCAAGATTTCTATAACCTATTAGCTCTCTATCATCTATACCTCCATTTCCAAGGAACACAAAGTTTTACAGGACTTCTACATTTCTTCTTCTGTTTCCACAACTGTTCCATTTATATAATTGTTGGTTTGTAAATCTGGTAGTAGAGCTGCATACTTATAATCAACCACAGCTTTTGGAAAGGCAAATCTGAATGCCATCCCAGGGCAAAAAGTGAACACCTTGTCTGAAAATAAACTGAAAACCAACTGCCTAGGGCAGGGGTCAAGTAATAGAATACCTCCCTAGTCAACTTAAACTTCTGAGCTCTATGCCAGGGCAGCTTATTATTTTTTTCTCTCTCTCAGTGATTCCCAAATTGAGAACACAAAATTCCTTACATCATTGCATTTTTTTTCCACAGTGTTTTTGTCCAGGATCAAAACCATCTGAAGATAATTTCTCCTACATCAGAACAAATAATAAAAGTATTACACACCTCTAGCCTCTAGCTTCTTGGCTTCAGCATACCTGCTCACTCGGCTTAGTCTTCCAACTCTTCTAAAACTGCATCTTTCAAACTATTATTCCAGCCAGGTGCTTGTGGTTCACACCTGCAGTCGTAGATACCAGGATGAGATCTGAAGATTACAATTGAAAGCCAGCCTGGGCAGAAATAATCTGCTCTAACCATCCAAAAAAAAAAAAAGCTGGAAGTGGAGCTGTGGTTTAAGCACTAGAGTGCTTGTCTTGAGCAAAAAAGCTAATGGACGGCACATAGGCATTGAGTACAACTTCTTGGCCAGAAGAAAACACAAAACCCCATTATTCATAAAAATATCCTTTGCTTGTTCAAACTGCTATAATTTTGTTTAAATTTTAATTTCAGGTTTTAGTCTTTTATTTTTGTATTATTTCCTTAGCTCCAGTTCTGTCTCAATTTTCCTAATTCAGTCTGTTTACCCTTGAGTCTGGATAAGCATCGTCTGGACTAAATGCACATTACCAACTTAGGTTATTAATTGTCAGGACTAGTTTAGTAATAGAAAATGGTTTTTGTTGCTGTTGTTGCTCTGGTACAGGGATTAGAACTCAAGTCTTGGATGCTCACAAAATGCTCCCAACTCCATAATTGCAGAGGTTAGCATATATTGCTTTTCTTATAAAATTCTTCTTAGATTTACAGTATTTTTTTTACAATTTGGCTATGGCTCCATTTCCTGTTTTTTAACTAATTAAGTGAATATGATGGAGTTATACAGGCTTTTCTGCCCTGGCTGACTGAATCCTAGCATCCTCAGAACTTAGATTACAGGTGAGTCTCCAGCATACATTAAATTGATTTTTTGAAGTTGTCCCACACTATCATTTCTAAAATAGTTACATTGCATGTCATATCTGTAAAATTTAGGAAAATGAATGATTGATGTCAATAAGTCCACCAGAAAAGCGGTATGGACAGACTCCAGATGGACAAAAGTAGGGAACTAACAGTGAAATCAGAGGTAATGGCAGGTACAGGGCAGGGAGAGGATAGAAAGGGGGATTAAAATGGAAACATTCAATACAATACACATTTTAAAGGATATGTATGCCTATGTACATATAGACAGACACATATGTACACAAACCTACCCAATGTAACATATACATATATTTCTTCCCTTTTTCTTCCTTTCCATTTCTTTATTATGCTTCTGAGTAATGACCTAAGGGTCTTTTACATACTAAACACATCTGAGCTTCCCTTCTGTCATTAAAGAATGACAAGCCAAATGTTTTCCTTCCATGTCAGTCTTGAGTAGCTAGGAGTACAGGTGTGAGCCACAAGTACGTACTCTGAACAAATTCTGGTATATCAAATTGTTAATGGAGAAGACTCATACACATGATTTTTTTAAAAAAATGAGATTGATGATGAATACTTGCTTGTCTGAGAGAAGGCATGGATTGAGACTAGAATAGCTGAATTCTAAATTTGTGATTGTTTTCTGTTTGGGTAGTGCTTGTAAGTGTTGATTCCAATATATTAAGTCTCTAAAGATTTTGGGGGAAAAAAGGCATGGGTTGTGGAGGTTTGGGTTGTTGAGGTTTTTTTCCTTCCCACAAGCTCCCATTCTTCCTTTTTCTATTATTTTGTTTCTATCATCCTAGTTGTATATTTTAATTATTGAGGCTTTGGAACTCACCAATGTGAATTTTGCAAGCCTTATTATAATAATGTATTTCCTGACAACAGTAAAATAGATTTAGATTTAGACAATTATCATTGTCTAAATGGTTCCGTAATTAATTGGGAAGGAAATCCATAATTAAATTAGTTATATGTAAATACATGTTATATTCTTTACACTATATTATATATAATATATTATGTAAGATTGAATATGATTTTTTCAAACTATGAGAGCATTTAACATTTTTAGTCTCAAGGGTATTTTTTCACAAACCAGTATAAAGCATTATTGGGGAAAGTGGTGATATAACTTTGATTATAATTATATAAATATATATTTGTGTGTGTGGATATAATACTGTTTATAAATAGATGAATAAATACATGTGTATATACATTTGTGTATCTATGTATGAAGTGAATATAATTAAGTTGACCACATTATGTCCCAAAAAAGGGCTATGAGTTGTATGTACAAGGTTCAGACCTATAATCCTAGTTGTATAGGAAGGTGGGTTCTGAGTTTTAGCCTCTTTTACCATCATGGCATTAGACTTTGAGAGGAAGTCTGGGCCCCTCCAGGATAGCAAAGACACATATGCCGTTGGATCACCCTCCCTGACCCCAGAGAAAAGTCAGTAGAAATAAGGACAAGCTTCTTATCCTATGATAATCTATTCAATTCCTGTACCAAGATGGCCACCTGTAGATGGAAAGTTAGCATTCTCTCCAAAAGGATCTCAAAAGAGCCTTCTGAACTATAGTCTCTGACTATACTGAATTAAAGATTATTTTTGTTCCCAAGCTGCAAACACATATAAATATGCCAATGGCTCCAGAGATGGACAAAGTCTTACAAATACTCACATAAAATTATATACTATGTTTCAATAATTCTGTGACAAATCATCAAAGGCATGTCTTGATTTTTTCTTTTCTTTTTCTTTTTTTTTTAAAGAAATGGAAACACACTGAGTGCATCAGGGGGTGAGGGATGGTTTGGTTGCTGAACTTTTGAATGTACTCCTGGGCATGGGAGATCCCTGTCTGGGTGACCTTTTGTGGGGGTGGGTGTCCTCACAGCTTCACAAAACAATGGCCATAACTTCTATGACATCACAGATACTTTTGCCATGGCAGCAGATAGGTTTCAGGCACTGATCTGGCCATCAGGTGGACTCAGATACACAGAGAGCACAAAAGATGAGAGGAAATGACTGCTAGACACCAGGCTACAGCTTGATGAGCTGTCCTGACTGGTAGCTAGGATTACTTGAGCTGGAACAGGCTTATTCCCATGCTAAGGCTCCTGAGCACTAAAGACCAGGCACTAGGCAGGGGTTGGAGAAACAGAAGTGAATGTGGCTGCCTCCATGCCTATTTCATGCTGAGAAGAAAACCAGAAATCATAATGACAATCTCTATAACTCAGAGGCATGACATTGGTGGTATTGTGGGTACAACTTCACAGTGGGGATAGGAAGAGACATCCCTGAGGAGGGGACATTTGATCTGAAAGCAGGGCCATCATCCATGCAATTTTCTAGGAGCAGATGTTCCAGGTAGCAAGAACAGCAAGCACATTCCCAATGGTGGGAATGGACCTGACTTGTTTAAGAAAAGGAAGAAAGCACTGACATGCTGAAGTTCATGGAACAAGGAAGGACTGGTACAATGAAGAAGAAAGAGATCAGAGATGAAGAGAGGAATAAATTAGATATTGTGTGCTACTTGTTACAGGAAGAAAAGTTCTGATTTTACTCTAAATCGGACATGACTCACCGGAACCAATGTTCTCAAATTGTAACCAGACACACCAGACTAACCTAGAGAAAACTTTTAAAATGTGATCCTAGCTGGGTACTGGTGGCTCATACCTCGAATCCTAACTACCCCCAAGGCCAATATCTGAGGATGAGGTTTGAAGCAAGCCCAAAGAGGAAATTTGGTAAGACTGGCTTTCAATCAACCACCAAAAATCTGGAAGTGACGCTGTGGTTCAAGAGGTAGAACATTAGCTTAGAACAAAAAAAAACCTAAGGGACAGTACCCAGGCTCAAAATTTAAATCTTCACAAGACAAACCAACAAACAAAATGTGCCCCATTGTTCATCATTGGGCAATCTAGTTCAATATATTTGGTCTGAGCCTTGGAAATTATATCCTTAGCAAATGCTCTCCTCTGAATTCTGCTTCATAGCCAGTTTTCAGAGCTCCAGCATCACCACTGTCTCCTCCAAGTTAGCACAGCAGCCTACCACTGGAAATTTGAAGAAATCTTTTTAGTAATCATAAGAAATCTGATCATTTGTCCACATACATCAAATCAGTAGTTGCCACATTCCACTATTCTGAATGTATTTAATCCCTTTTTGAGTTAATAAGCCTTAAGGATTAAAATCTATAGAATAGTTACTAAATTAATTCAACAATCATCATTCTTCCAACCAATCTATAAGTTTATAAAAGCAGAGACTGCCGGGCACTTGTGGCTCAGGCCTGTAATCCTAGCTACTTAGGACGCTGAGATCTGAGGCTCATGGTTTAAAACCAGCATGGGCAGGAAACTCCGTGAAACTCTTTTTTTTTTTTTTTTTAATTGTATTTTATTTTATTTGAGAACATACTGTACAGAGGGGCTACAATTACATGGGCAGGATAATGCATACATTTCTTACCAAGCATTGCAGCCTCCTCCTTTGTTTACCCTTCACTTCCCTTCCCCGCCTCCCCCCTCCCCCCACCCAATTTTACAGCCCTCCCCCCACCCAATTATACCCCCCTCCCCCACCCACACCGACATTGTAAAGCTGTTTTTGACATGACATTTTCTACTTCTCATTGTTGCAACAGGTCCACCTGCATCCTGAAACGACTTGTTTGTCCCCATCTCCTCCACATGTTATACTGACATCAAATATAGTGAAAGCAGGGGTTAAACTGTGGGGGAGGGACATACAAAGCAACAAAGAAATAATCTTATAAATGCGTTAGAAACACATGCATGAAAGAAACGAAAACATTAAAATACATATTTAAGGGTTCATTTTCCTAACATCACATTATCTGACCTTTTCCGCTTGACACATACCTATACTAGATATGGCAAATAAGGGAAACCATGGGACCTATGCTTCTTTGGGACTGGCTTACTTCACTTAATATAATTTTTTCCAAACCTTTCCATTTCCTAACAAATGGGGAAATGTCATTCTTTCTGATGGAGGCATAGAATTCCATTGTGTATATATACCACATTTTCTTGATCCATTCATCTACTGAGGGGCATCTGGGTTGGTTCCATATGTTAGCTATGGTAAATAATGCTGCAATAAACATAGTTGTGCTGGTAGCTTTAGTGTGGTCTTGTTTGTACACATTTGGGTAAATGCCCAAAAGTGGGATTACTGGATCATAGGGGAGATCTATGTGAAGTCTTTTGAGGAACCTCCATACTGCTTTCCAAAGTGGTTGAACAAGTTTACATTCCCACCAACAATGAAGTAAGGTTCCTTTCTGTCCACATCCCCTCCAGCATCTGTTGTTGTTAGAGTTCTTGATTTTTGCTGTTCTAACTGGAGTGAGGTGATATCTCAATGTTGTTTTGATTTGCATTTCTTTTATGGCTAGGGATTTTGAACATTTCTTCATGTGTCTATTGGCCATCCTTCTTTCTTCTTCAGAGAAGCTTCTCTTTAAGTCCTTCGCCCACTTATTTATTGGGCAGTTGTTTCTTTGAGGATTTGTTGTTGGGTGGTTTAATTTCTTGAGTTCCAAGTATATTTTAGATATGAGACCCTTGTCTGTTGTATGGCTAGTAAAGGTCTCCCAATCCGTGGGCTTTCTATTGATCTTGCGAGCTATGTCATTTGCCCTGCAGAAGCTCTGCAACCTTATGCAATCCCATTTGTCCAATCTTTCTTTGATTTGTTGTGCTTCCGGGTCTCTATTCAGAAAATTTCGACCTGAGCCAAGGAGACCTAGGGTTTCTCCTATTCCATCCTGTAATGTTTTCAGAGTGTCTGCTTTGACTTCAAGGTCTTTGATCCATTTGGAGTTGATTCTGGTGCAGGGTGATATATAAGGATCTAGCTTTAGTTTTCTACATGTAGTTAACCAATTTTGCCAGCACCATTTACTGAAGAGGCTGTCTTTCTTCCATTCTATTGTTTTAGCTTCCTTATCGAAGATTAGATGGCTATAGGTCTGTAGGTTCATTTCTGGGTTTTCAATTCTATTCCATTGGTCCTGACATCTGTTCTTATGCCAATACCAAGCTGTTTTGATTACTATGGCTTTATAGTAGAGTTTGAAATTTGGTATTGATATTCCTCCAGCAGTGTTCTTTCCGTTGAGGAGCGTTTTTGCTATTCGGGGTCTTTTATTGTTCCATATGAATTTTTGGATTGCCTCCTCTATTTCCTTGAAGAATGAGGGTGGAATTTTGATAGGTATCGCGTTGAATTTGTAGATAGCCTTGGGAAGTATTGCCATTTTCACGATGTTAATCTTGCCAATCCAGGAGCATGGGAGGTTTTGCCATTTTTTAAGATCTGTGTTGATTTCCTTTTTCAAGATTTTAAAGTTTTCATCATAGAGGTCCTTCACTTCTTTGGTTAAGTTAATTCCTAGGTATTTTATTTTTTGTGGGGCTATTACAAATGGAGTTGCTTTCCTAATTTCAGCCACACTTTTCTCATTGTTGGCATATAGAAAAGCCATTGATTTTGGGGGGTTAATTTTATAACCTGCTACTTTGCCAAAGTTTTGAATCAGCTTGAGTAATTTGGGAGTGGAGTCTATGGGATTCTTTAAATACAAGATCATGTCATCTGCAAAGAGGGAGAGTTTTATTTCTTCTTTCCCTATTTGGATCCCCTTTATGTCTGCATCTTGTCTTATTGCTGTAGCTAGGCATTCTAATACTAGATTGAAGAGAAGTGGAGAGAGTGGGCATCCTTGTCTTGTTCCTGAGTTAAGAGGAAATGGCTTTAGTTTTTTACCATTGAGTATAATGCTGGCTGTAGGTTTGTCATATACAGCCTTTATTGTATTGAGGAATGTTCCATGGATTCCTAATTTTTCCAGAACCTTCATCATAAAGGGGTGTTGGATCTTGTCAAATGCTTTTTCTGCATCTATTGAGATAACCATGTGGTTCTTATTCTTGCTCCTGTAGATGTGATGAATAATATTAATTGATTTGCGTATATTGAACCAGCTTTGCATCCCTGAAATGAATCCTGTTTGATCGTGGTGTATGATTTTTTGGATGAATTGTTGAAGTCGATTGGCCAAAATTTTGTTGAGAAGTTTTGCATCAATGTTCATCAAAGAAATGGGTCTATAGTTCTCTTTCTTTGATGAGTCCCTGCCTGGTTTTGGGATGAGGGTTATGATGGCTTCATAGAATGTGTTCGGTAGTGAGCTTTCTCTTTCAATTTCATTGAAGAGTTGGAGGAGTATTGGTGTGAGCTCTGCTTTGAAGGCCTTGTAAAATTCCGCTGTAAAACCATCTGGTCCTGGACTTTTCTTAGCTGGGAGGTCTCTTATTGCTGTTTCTATTTCAATGCTTGATATGGGCCTGTTAAGCTGGTTTAACTCATCTTGGTTTAGTTTTGGCATGTCAATATTTGCTAGGAAAAGGTCCATTTCTGTCAAGTTCTCAAACTTATTAGCATAAAGTTTTGAGAAGTATTCCCTTATAATGTTCTGAATCTTGGTTGTTTCCGTGGTGATGTTTCCATTCTCATCTCTGAGTTTATTACTTTGGGTGTGTTCTCTCCTTTTTCTGATAAGGTTTGCTAAGGGTCTGTCAATTTTGTTAAGTTTTTCGAAGAACCAACTCTTTGTTTTGTTGATTCTTTCTATAGTTTTTTTGGATTCTAATTCATATAATTCTGATTTAATTTTGATTATTTCTTTCCGTCTACTGGATTGGGGTTTATCTTGCTGCTCTTTTTCAAGGAGGTTTAGATGTGTCATTAAATCGTTGGTTTCAGATCTCTCCAATTTGTTGATGTAGGAGCTCAGAGCTATAAACTTGCCTCTGAGTACTGCCTTTGCTGTGTCCCAGAGGAGCTGGTAATTTGTGTGTTCATTTTTGTTGAATAGCATCAACATTTGAATTTCCTTTCTAATCTCTTCCATGACCCACTCATGATTCAGCAGTGTGTTGTTCAGCCTCCATGTGATACCGGACTTTCTTTGGTGGCTTTTGGTGTTGAATTCTAATTTTATTCCCTTGTGGTCAGAGAGAATGCAAGGTATAACTTCAATGTTTCTGAATTTAGACAAGTTTGCTTTGTGGCCTAAAATGTGGTCTATTTTAGAAAACGTTCCATGTGCTGCTGAGAAGAACGTGTATTCTGATGCTGCTGGGTGAAATGTTCGGTAAATGTCTGTTAAGTCTAGTTGATCTATGCAGCTGTTTAGATCTGCGGTTTCTCTGTTGAGTTTTTGCCGAGTTGATCTATCTAGTGGGGAGAGTGGTGTGTTAAAATCCCCAACAATTAATGTCTTTGGATCTATATGGGATTTGAGGGAAAGTAGTGTTTCTTTGATAAATTTGGGTGCTCCATTGTTTGGGGAATAGATATTTAGAATTGTAATATCCTCCTGAAGGAGAGATCCTTTAATTACTATGTAGCGACCTTCTTTATCTCTTCTCACGAATTTTAATTTGAAGTCTATTTTATCTGATATTAGGATTGCAACTCCCGCCTGTTTATGAGGGCCGTTTGCTTGGTAGATTTTGTTCCAGCCTTTAACCTTGAAAATATGTTTGTTTTTACGGGCAAGATGTGACTCCTGCAGGCAGCAGATAGAAGGGTCTTGTTTTTTAATCCAACTAGACAGTCTATGTCGCTTAATTGGAGAGTTCAGTCCGTTAACGTTAAGAGATAGGACTGAGAGGTATTTGGGAGTTCTTGCCATGTTATCCACCTTCTTGGGGGCTGTGAAAACTGGGTTCTTCCTAAGGTTCTTGGATTCTCAGTTTGGGTGCAGTTTCTTGGCCTTTGTTGCGTTCTTGTTGGTTTTCTATGTGTAGGACATCTTTAAGAATCTTTTGCAGGGCTGGTTTGGTGGAGATGTATTGTTTCAATTTTTCTTTGCTATGGAAGGTTTTTATTTGGCCTTCAGTTATGAAGGAGAGTTTAGCTGGGTACAGTATTCTTGGTTGATAGTTGTTTGTTTTTAGGGCATGGCATACGTCGTTCCAGGCTCTTCTTGCTTTGATTGTCTCTGCTGAGAAATCTGAGGTGATTCTAATTGGTTTCCCTTTATAGGTGATTAACCTTTTCTCCTTGACAGCTTTAAGGATCTTTTCCTTGGTCTGGGTTGATCCTGTGTGGATTATAATGTGATGGTGGGATGTCCTATTCTGGTCTGGTCTATTTGGGGTTCTAAAAGCTTCTTGTATCTGAATAGGCCTATCTTTTTGCATGTTTGGGAAGTTCTCTGCTAGGATCCTGTTAAACAAATTTCCTAGACCATTAACTTCTGTTTCTAGGTGCTCCTCTACACCCATTATCCTTAGATTGGGCCTTCTGATGGTGTCTTCCAGGTGTTGGATAGACCTATCATATTTCTTGGACTTGTCTTGGATGGTTGTATGTTCTTTCTCTATAATATCTAGGCTGTCTTCAATCCCTGAGATTCGATCTTCTGCATGGTCTAACCTGCTGTCAAGACTCTCTACTTTGTTTTTTATCTCTTTTCCTTCTAATTGGTCAGCTTTGATGGCTTCAAGTTCTTTGTTGAAGCTCTGTCTTAGGTCTTGTATGAATTTCTTTACTTCCTTAATTTGGTGTTCAGTGTTTGTTCTCAAATCACTTAGTTGATTGGTTATGGTTTCTTTGGACTCCCATTCCTTCTGTTGGGTTCCATTCAGCATTCCCTTTGTGGTCTCCCTGACTTCCTTCAGCTCTTTGTTAATGGATTCCATGAATGCCTTTAGTGATCTTTGTGTATTCTCTACCTGGTCTCTTAATTCGTGAATTACTCTTTGATTAGTTTCCTCCCTTCTGTGGGATTCCTGCAGTTCTCTTTGAGTGTTCTCTGCCTGCTCATGCCATTCCTCCCTTTCTGTTTGAGTATTCTCAAGTTGTTCACCCAAATCCTGTATCAGATTTGAGAAGCTTCCTCACGCTTATGATATTCCTGTATAAACTTCTGGGATGCCTCCTCTCTCTCCCTATCACGCTCATACAGAGTCCTTTGTACATTGTCAAACTTCTCATTTATCATGTTTGCTATTAGTGTTTGTAGAGCTATTTGGGAACTCTCCTCTGGATTATTCTTTATCTGTTCTAATCCCTGTTTATCAAGGTTGGGAAGTGAGATACCCGAATTTGCCATTTTTCTTGTGTTTTTCTGGCTTACTCGGCCCATTTGAGATAAAGATTGCACCAGTTTTGTGCTAGAACACTATCTTAAGGCAACCATCAACCAAAGTTTGCATTTGTACAGTCAATAGTCTACAGATACAATCTAGTTCAACAGATACATCTATTCAATATCAAACGACTATATGTTAAAGGACTTCGAACCCCAGAAAAGAATTTGGAAAACCAGAAATTATTAGGATTGGGGAGAGATGTGGGTGAAAAATAGGAATAGATTGGTGTGGGGAAGCACAGGGAGAGTTAACTATGTCCTAATCACAGTGCAGGAAATGGGTTGGGTAGGATGCAAGTAGAGAGAGAGAGAAAAAGAAGAGACGGAAAGGGGAATAAAGAGAGACCAGAAAAAGAATAGAAACGTAAAAATTAATGTTATTATAGAGGTTAAAAGACCGTCTATTTAGAGAGGAATGTGAATATGTTCAGAGAAGGGGAGGGACATAGAGGAGATGTGAAAAGCTTTAAGGATGGGAAAGGGAGAAGAAAAGATCAGAAGTTCAGTAGAGCTAGATAAAAAACAAAAAGATAATTAAGAAAGAAAGAAAAAGAGAAAGAAGACAAGAAAAGAAGGGAAAACTCTCATTCACGTATTCCTAAAATAAAAATTATAAGATTAGAAAAAAAAAGTTACTGGAAAACAATTATTTTTTCAGAAGAGGCAAAAATTAAAGATTAATAAAAGTTTTAGAAGGGAAAAAAATTTATATATATATATATGTATATATATATATATATAAGGTAACAAAAAACAAAAAACAAGCAAAAAAAAGAAAAAAAGAAGAAGAAGAAAAAAAAAAGAAAAAAAGTCTTTTGATTTTTTTTTTGGGGGGGGAGGAGTGGGAAGAATCCTGTATCTCCCTTTTGTCTGCAACCAGTCTCTTGTTGGAGTCTCTGGTCAGCTTGTGGTCCTGTGGCTTGATTGGTTTCTTAAGTCGGTTGGTTGGAAGAGGCAGAAAAATGCTCTGCTTTACCCAAGATTTTGAGATCCCCCTCCCAGGTTAGTTTTCTGCTTTGAGAGTCACAAAAGAGGGGGATGTGGTGATGAGGCTAGGTTCTGGGTAGAGTTGAGGCCTTTCAACAAACAGTAGCTTTTCCCTGGGGCTATTTTGTGATAAAGCTCACAGTGCCCAGCCTGGAGCCATTCTCAGGGTTTCTGTTTTTCAATTGATTGTGGTGGCTGCTAGAGGGAGGGGCAGCCTCTGGCTCTGGTTACCCAGTGAGGCAAGCCACTCCGATGGCTGGCGCCTGAGCTGGGTGACTTTTCCCTGGATGGAGCTGAGTCTGGCAGGTCACTTCGCCGTTAAGTTCTTGTGACCTGCTAAATGACTCATTTTATTCCAAGGCCTGAGCTGGAGCTAGCAGCTCCTCCGAGCTTTGTCGGTATCCAAGATGGAGATCACCGGTGCTGGGGGGGGAGGGGTGGCCTTCCCTCCTCTGCTCCCTGAGGAGTGAGGACATCGGGCTTGTACTCACGCCGAGTCTTGGATCCTGGGTCGTCTCTGGTCTGCAAACAGCAGGATGAAGATGTTCGCTCCTTGTCGGTTCTTGTTGGTGTTGAGTAGAATCCGCTCGTCCGCTGCGTCTGGCTCCTTCGTCCCCGACTCTCTGTGTCTCAGGTATGACTCTGCGGCGGTGGTCGCCGCCGTGACCCCGCCGCCGGAGCGGCAGCTGATGCGTTTCCTTGGCTTCCCCTCTCTTGTCTAACTCTCTGTCCTGTGATGGCACACTTGGTGTGATTCTCTGGCTTAGGACTGTTCACTGGAACTCTAAACCTACTTTCTATGCGAGAGCTTGTTCAGATTCCAGCTTCTCCTCCGCCATCTTCCCGGAACTCCCTCCGTGAAACTCTTATCTCCAATAAACCATCAGAAAACTGGAAGTGGTGCTCTAGCTAAAGTGGTGGAGCACTAACCTTGATCTGAAGAGCTGAAGGAAAGGGCTTAGGCCCAGAGTTCAAGTGCCACGACTGACCTAAATAAATAAATCAATAAATCAATAAAGCATAGACTATATTGAAGTGTGCATATGATAATTTCTAACTATAATACTCTCATGAAATTGGGTTTTACAGAAACATCTTGATTGCTTTGCCAAAGGAAAGGATAAATGATTTAAATAAGCTACCTAACATCTCAGAAGGAAAATGTTACTGGGTTTAGATCAACTTCATATACCCAGTACTGAGGAAATAAGTTTCAGAAATGGCAGAGGCAAAGTATTATAAAAATCACTTTATCATGAGGTACAACCAGGCTGCCTAGATCAACCTTGCAGGAAAAAAGGGATGAATGAAAAGCAACTAAGGCTTCTAAAATGAGCCAGTTGGTGGTGCTTTATGCTTGTAATCCTCAGAAGCCTGAAAGCAGAGGGTTTGGATTCAAAGCCTTTCCAGGAAGAAAACCTTTTTCTCTGCAACCAGCAGATAGAAAACATCAGCTCTTTGCCCACAGCCCAGCTGGATGCCTTCTTCCCACAGAGCTCCAGACAACCAAGACCCCTCATCTGAAATATTGTCAAATATATTAAAATATTATCTCCTGTTTGGGAGATAATATTTGAAAGATATATCAAAAACATTTCACTGACTTCTAAAGAAAGAATGAAAGAGGAAATATGTGCTCACTAAAGGGTAAGTTACCTACCAAAATGATATTAATATGGCTAGATGCCCATTTGGAAACTTATCCACTCAGCCATCTTTCCTCACATCTTGTCAGTTAGCCTGAACTGTCAGATTTTTGGATGCAAGGGATGTGTATGAGTATGTAGGTTGTAAAAGTAATAATGAAAAGCTAAACACTGGAGGCTCAAGCCTGTAATCCTAGCTACTCAGAAGGCTGAGATCTTAGGATCCCAGTTCAAAGCCAACCCATGCAAAAAGACCCTTACCTCCAATTAACCAGCAAAAGACAGAAAGCTGAGCTGTGGTTCAAAAGGCAGACTACCAGCCTTGCAACAACAACAAAAGTTAAGGGACACCATCCAGGCCCTGAATCCAAGCCTCAGTAGTGGCTCTCACACACAAAAAATAACCATGATACCACCACAGGATGTGCATATCTTAGGTAAGGATGCAGATGGATGGGATGATGACTGTATTGTAGCCCAGTCTGTGAAAAAACCTAGGTGAAATCTTTCCTCAATACATCTTCATTTCCCTCTACACATTTAAAATCACACACACACACACACACACACACACACACACACACACACACACACACACACACACACTTACATGGTTATATTTGTCTATATAATTATGTAAAATACATATCATACACACTTGCGTCTGAATTTTGTCCATCTTTTGGTTTTATAGGTAGTACAATATATCCAGGGTTTGGCTCATACTTGTAATTTCAGCTGCTCATGAAGGTGGGATCTGAAGATCACAGTTTGATGCCAACCCAAGGAAACAAATCCTCAAGATTCTTATTTCAATTAAGTAGCAAAAACCAGAAGTGGAAATCTGACTTAAATGACACAGTGATTGCATTGAACAAAATAATCTAAGCAAGATACCAGACCTCCATTCAAGCCTACGTACTGGCCCACTAGCACTCCAAAAGCCAAAATCCCCAAAAGACCAAACCAAAAATATGTCAAAATATTTTATAATTTTTGAAGCAAAATCCAATGAGGCAACGTAGTTTGTTGAAGATTTGGTGGTAAAATGTTGAAAAACCCCAAATTCCACATGTGTTTAAATGATTCAACAGACAAGCAACCAAGTAAAAATTTCCCAATAATGTTCCTTAGTATCCACTGGGACCCTTGACAAAGATTTTTTTCTATGCTTTTCAAAAAATCAGTTATTTTTCAGTAGTATAAATATTATAAGTTATAGAAGTTTTTTAAAGTTCCAAAGTGAATTGAATGTAAAACAAAAAGCACTTAATATTACCAGTTTCTATGACTCTGGTAGAAAACCTGTAATACTGTGGCCTTTATGAAGGAGGAGAGGGAAGACTGGTCATGAAATGTTGGGAAGAAGAGTTTCCAATTGACTGTTTGAAACCCAATCTTCTGCCCCCCACCCCAACAGGCAGAGGCTTGAACTCAGGGATTAGGTGCTGTCTTGAGCTTCTTCTGCTCAAAGCTAGCATTCTACCACCTGAGTCATGGCACCACTTCTAGCCTTTTCTGAGAAGTTTGTTAGAGTTGAGAGACTTATGAACTTTTATGTTTGGGATTGACTTCACATCTCAGTCTCCTGAGTAGCTAGGATTATAGTTGTTAGCTTCCCATGCCTGGCTTACATTCCACACTATTGAACACATAAAATTCAATTAGGAGGCTAAGATCTGGAGAATGGTGATTCAAAGCCAGGCCAGGCAGAAAAGTCTGCAACTCCATCTTCAACAAGCAAAGAGCTGGACTTGAGCAGTGGTTCAAGTAAGGTGAGTATGAGACCCTGATTTCAAATACCATTATGGGCAAAAACATAACAAAATAAAGCAATGCCCCAAATTAAAATAATAAAATTGCTCAATACCAAAATAATGGTCATTAAATAATGGTTTGAAAAGTAGAAAACAAATACACCCCTCCATAAATCCACATATAAAAATCTTCCAGCCAGATACCGGTGGCTCAAGCCTGCAATCCTAGCTACTCAAGAGGTTGAGATCTGAGGATCATGGTTAAAAGCCAGCCCAGGCAGGAAAGTCCCTGAGACTCTTATCTCAATAAACTACTCAGAAAACCAGAAGTGGCACTGTGGCTCAAGTAGTAGAGTGCTAGCCTTGAGCTGAAGAATGAGGGACGGTGCTTAGGCCCAGAATTAAAGTCCCATGACTGACAAAACAAAAAACAAAATCCAAAAAACAAAAAACAATAAACAAAAAAGAAACTTCCACAAAATATTTGAAATGGGTGAATTTTCAATAAGGAAACAACATTTTTCTTTCTGTTTTTTTCTTGCAACAGCAAAAGAGATGGTTTATTGTACATGTGTCACACTTGGCCACAACTATGAACAGAACTAGTCCAGAATGTCACAGGTCTGGGGCACAGGATCATCAGGGGATGCTTGGTTATGAGCAAGGTGTGTCTTTCAGAGATGATCTTGGCAATGAAAGTTCTGGATCCACTGGGAAATCACAGCGGCATGCAGTCCAACATCTCAGCGTCCCAGCCTATGGCATTCCTTATTCCTCCTGCTCCTCTGGCCTTGATGGGTGCACAAACTGGTTTACTTAGACCTCTGCCTCATCTTTCTTCTTTTGCCCTTCAGCCTGCGCATTCGCTTCCTCTACTTGGCTCTCATGGTGCTGTTTTTTCTAGGAAGATGGTGCTAAGGCAAAGAGCAGGAAACAACATTTTTCTACCTAAAGATGTCTGTGGGGTTAACAGTGGAAGAAATAGATTTATTACCAGATATTTAGACCAACATGCCAATTCTGACATATCTATGATGATAGAGACTAGCTTTAGAATGATAAAAATAAACCAAAGGACTACATCCCAAAGTACTGGACAAGGCTAACAAAGCAGAGTAGGGCATCAGGGTATAGGGTAAGAGCTATGTAGAAAAACTAGTTGTTCCTACAATGAAAAGTATTACCAGGCCTAGCAATTCAAGTTCGCCATACCAAGTAGATTTTGAAAAATAGTCTGTTACTTATTATATTAAAGAAAAATTTAAACTTGTAGGCTCTTCAACTTTATATCAAACAACCTAAACTTTGCTCAGGGGACATGGTACTTAATATTTGGATCATCAAGTGCCAATTCCAAATTTAATTATACAAATAATAACTCTACTAATAGAGAATGTTAATGGTTTCTTACAGATGGAGCTGAAGGTAAAACTGCTAAGACTTTTCCCACGTAAGAGACTATTCTTATTACACCTCTTCCCATGGTCTTCCAACTGCCTCAGTTCATTCATTTTTTTTTTAACCAAACTCGAATATTTCCACTTTATTCACCCAGATGTCCTTTTAACACTTCAAAGGCTGTTTTTGAGAAATAATAAAATTTTCAAAAGCACAAAAAATGCCACCCAAGTTAAGAAGTTTTGAGATCAAGCAGATGAAAGGGAAAATTTGAGTAAGGAGCGAGTTTAGTGTCCTAGCCATGACAAAATCCTAAGAGTTAGTGAGTGAACACATGACTCTGCACATATCCACAGAGTTGAGGTCACATGATGATTCTGGCTCCTGGTCCTCCTCTTTGCTTTCCTGGTCTGACACACCATTCTCTGGGATGCTGAGCTCTTCTTTAGGCTTTCTTCATTCCCCTCCAGTAACTCCTGCTTTATAGGCTTGCACAAGATAGACTTTTTCTTCATTTTGATATTTGGTTTAGGTTGAGAAAGCTATTTTTTCTCCAATTCAATGCTGTTTGCCTATAAAAATCACAATAAGAAAAACCCAACTAAGACAAGCATCCTTGGTTAAAGGCATTCTAGGTTGTAATCTCTGAACTTTTAGGGCCTACTTTACTCTTGGCTTTGACTGTCTTTTGTCTTCCTTCTCAATCAAACTCTCCCCATCCCCACTGCTAGGACTTGAACTCAGGGCTTAGAATCTGTTCTTGTTTGCTTTTTTTCCCCCTCAAGGTTAGTGATTTTCCACTTGAGCTGCAGTTCCACTTCCATCTTTTTGGTGATTAATTGGAGATAACTAAACCATGATGCTCAGATCTCAGCCTTCTGAGTAGCTAGGATTACTCAATGAATTTTCAGGAAGAGGCATCATGATGTTATGGGATTTCATGAAGTCATAAATATGATGATACCCAAAACCTTGAACAAGGACATTCTCAACTTCACCCCAGCATAACCATTGAAGTGAGGGATTTTAAACACTTATACATTAGTACTGCTCATACTCCCCTCAGACTTCAGGATCACACATCACTTTTGACTATCAAGCCTCACTGGTTACCTGGAACTCCCAACAACAGTTTCTGCTTTCCTTTTACTTGGAGACCTGAAACTTGAAGATTAGGATTTACTTTGTTCAATTTTGAGTCTCCTCGGTATTTTTCTTCAATTTTTGTTAATCAGTTTTAACTTGAAGTGATACTCTGCTAAGATCAAGGCAACCTAAGACATAGCATATCATTTTTAATTGTCTCTTTGCTTAGTTTACTTTAATCAAAGGATTAAGAAATCTATTATAAGGTTTTTGGTGGGGGTAGCATTGTGAAGGGAAGGGCAAATGGACAAATGTGGTGGAAGTACTTTATGTGCTCCTACAAAAGTAAACAATGAAGGTGGGGGAAAGTGGCTCACAACTTTAATCCTATCTATTCAGAAGGTTGTAAGCAGGAAAAATCAGTGAGTCTTATCTCCAAAAAACTACCAAAAGGCCGGGCGCTGGTGGCTCACGCCTGTAATCCTAGCTACTCAGGAGGCTGAGATCTGAGGATCGCGGTTCAAAGCCAGCCCGGGCAGGAGAGACCGTGAGACTCCTATCTCCAATAAAAACCACCAGAAAACCGGAAGTGGCGCTGTAGCTCAAGTGGTAGAGCGCTCGCCTTGAGCTGAAGAGCTGAGGGACAGCGCCCAGGCCCAGAGTTCAAGCCCCACGACCGACAAAAAAAAAAAAAAAAAAAAAAAAAAAAAAAAAACTACCAAAAGAAAGGAAATGGGTTGTAGCTCATGTGGTAGCATGCTAAGATTAAGCAAAAGGAGCATAGATATGGTACTCAAGCCCCGAGTTCAAGACCTAGAATAAGCACAAAACAAACTAACAAAACCTGCTGAAATTGCTTTAAGAAGGGTCTATGAGAGAAAAATGGTTAGGGTAGATTTGATTTGGGAACATTTGGTATCTGTCACAGTATATGCGAATAGATCCACTATAGGTTGCTGTGGAAATATTATTCCTTGTTCCATTATGAGCTATTTGGATTCACTATTTCAGTGTGAAGTGATATTTCTTGAGAGAAAATTGTCAGTTTGGAGCCCAGCACTGCTGGATCATGCCTATAGCCTTAGCTGCTCAGGAGGTGGAGATCTGAAGACCAATGTTTGAAGCCAGCCCATGAAAGAAAGTCCATGAGACTCATCTCCAAAAAACTACTAAAACACTCCTGGAAGTGGTGCTGTGACTCAAGTGGCACAGCACTAGTCTTGAGCAAAATTAGCTCAAAGACAGCACCCAAGCCCTCAGTTCTAACCCCAGGATCAGCATATACACAGAAAAATTTTAGTATGACTTCTGAACGAGGTTTTGTACCATTTTTCCATGAGTTCATTTTCAGACAGCACTATGTCCTGTGGGAGGCTTCTGTGTTCTGGCTTACATGGCATTTCTATTAGATGATATGTAATAGGCATCTACACAAAATTCCCTCACTCAAATTATATTCTTCAGTTAACAATCTATTATGGGAAAGAATTGAATTTCCCCATTTGTTTAAGTACTCAATGAATTTAACAGTATAAATTTGTAGATTGCTATTTAAGTTATATTCCATTTCTATTAGTTTACGCTCTTAAAGTTCTTATTCTTAGTTTATGTAAGTATGTATGTATGTATGTATTTTGTTGGCCATGGGGTCTGAACAAAGGGCCTGGGAGCTGTCCCTCAGCTTTTCAGCTCAAGGCTAGTGCTCTACCACTTGAGCCACAGTACCACTTTCTGCTTTTCTGCTTATGTGGTTCTGAGGAATTGAACCCAGGGCCTCATGCATGTGAGGCAAGCACTCTACCATTCAGACACCTTCCCAGCCCCTCTTTGTTTAGTTTTAAAGTGCCTTTAATGACCTTTCTTAATATAAGATGATATAATTCTATAACTATATCTAGTTTTTTTAATAGGTTGATGATTTCCCATAGATTCACCGCCATCAAAAGATACAAAGTATTTCCTTCACCCTTAAAAGAACAGCCAACTTCTGTTTCCTCAGAAGTTGCACAGAGGTTCTTCCTGCAGAGTATCTCATACTTATATCTAACACCATGTGACAGAACAGACAATAACAATGTCTTGTTATTCTGTTATCCTCAGAAAATAAAATGCTATTCAAAAAGACTTTGGACCTTTGTTTCCTCATGTTATTTATAATTTAAGGGAGCTCAATGCCAGACATTACTATTTTCTGTAGTTGTATGTTACAAGATCTACATTCATTCCCATGGAATATTTTATTTTTGTTGGGTGTGGTGGTCCTTGTACTAGGGCTTCAACTCAGGACCTGGTAATGTCACTTCAGATTTTTGCTCAAGG
The DNA here is from genome assembly GCF_024711535.1 of Dipodomys merriami. Lineage (NCBI taxonomy): Eukaryota > Metazoa > Chordata > Mammalia > Rodentia > Heteromyidae > Dipodomys > Dipodomys merriami. The sequence goes on from NW_027202440.1 coordinate 192,452, forward strand.
CTGGGACTCTTCCACTTGAGCTACCTCACTGCTTCTGGCTTTTTAGTGTTAACTGGAAATAAGACTGGGTAGGTGATGGAGTGGGTATGACTGTGATACATTGTATCCATGTATGGGAACGTCACAACCTCCTTCTTGTACAACCAATACTTGCTAATAAAAAGAAAGATAATTAGAGGTCTAATTGTTCACAGTAAGTTTCTTGTAATTTCCCTTCTTATGTCTTTCTCATTTTTTTCATGCTAGCATGTGTTCAGTGCTGACCCTTAGCTCTTTTTCTTATGGCTAGTACTTCAGCCACAGCTCTAGTTCATTTTTGCTAGTTAATTGGAAGAAAGAAACTATCTGATATTTGTGCCTAGGTTGTCTCTGAACCTCAGTACTCAGATCACAGCATCCTGAGTAGCTAGGATTACAGGTGAGAGCTACTCAGATCCTTGTTGTCTCCTAAATTATCCCATGTCCATTTCACAATGGCAGTCCATTTCCATGCTTCCCAGCTTTGCAGAACTAGCTTAATTATAATCCAACACCAAGTCTAACCTCACCACAGATGCTATTTTTTGTGTCATTCTCTGACTATAGACACCCTTCTCCTGGCTGATGCATTGCAACAACCTAGATGGCTCTCATACTACGCCACAAGGATAGGAAGCCAGGAAACACTAGCTTAGAAGCTGTAAAATCAGAGGAGCAAAAAGATATCGTAGTGCATTCTGCTGTGATCTTATTCTGATTTAAACAGCCTTGTCATCTATTACCAGGAGTAGCTTTGACATCACATTCTGAGTAGTGACTGGGTGTAAGCTGGTGTGTCCGAGCTGACTATAGTATTGTCCTGAGCCTGTGCAGACTGAAGAGACAAGCCAGTGCCAGTAGCACACACATTGGAATAACAAAGCAACCTATAGTTAGGCATTGCCACTCTTTGTTATAGAGTAATGAATGAATGACTCTCTAATTTCTTGACAAGAAATTCCTGCAGACCCATATGCAGCTGCCTCATCAGAGCAAGTAAAGAGCATGGTGCTGCCTGGAGGAAACACTGTGAGAAGCTGCCAGAAAGCATCTGTTTACTGGACTCATGGGGCTCCTCTGTCCTCTAGAATTAATGACAAATGAGGAGCAAACACCTCCCCCTCTAGGCAGACATACACAGGAAGAGCATTGCCACAGCACAACAGGGGACTCCCAAGACATACACTTGATCTGTGCTGTCAGAACTGAGAGTTTTATTTTTGGGGGGGAGGGTCCGGTTGTGGGGCCTGAACTCTGGGCCTGTGCCCTGTCCCTCAGCTCTTCAGCTCAAGGATAGTGCTCTACCACTTGAGCCAAAGCGCCACTTCCGGCTTTCCATTTTGCTTATATGGTGCTGAAGAATCGAACCCCCGGGACTCAGGCATGCAAGGCAAGAGCTCTACCACTGAGCCAACTTCCCAGCCCCAGAGCTGAGTTTTTAATGACACTTCATCCCACAGTGCTCCCTAAACCTTCAACCCAACCCTGCTCCTTTCATGTCCCTGACAATGTTTAGAGGCATCCAACATCCAGACTGAAGATGTTCCTTCATGTTTGGAGTAAGTCTGATCAGACTTTATATGGATCCACTGCTCAGTCAGGACTCTCGATCCCTCCCATCCCCATTTTGATAATGTGTGTCTCTTGACCTATTCCTGTCTTCTCTTTTCAAGATTCAGTCAGGGCCGGGTACAGGTGGCTCACACCTGTAATCCTAGCTACTTAGAAGTCTGAGATCTGAGGATCGTGGTTCAAAGCCAGCCCAGGGAGGAAAGTCCGTGAGACTCCTATCTCCAATAAACCACCAGAAAACCAGAAGTGGCTCTGTGGCTCAAGTCGTAGAGTGCTAGCCTTGAGTTGAAAAGCTCAGGGACATCACCCAAGCCAAGCCCAGAGATCAAGGCCTATGACTCAAAAATAAATAAATAAATAAATAAAAGAAAGCAAAAACATACAAAGCTCAGAATGGCAAGCAGCTGAAAACAGGATGGAATAAACCAACATTATCTATGACAGTTTTCAGATTATGCAGAGAAATGCCTGCATTGTTGAAGCCCAAGCCCATCTGATAGCTGAGTTTTAGCTGGCTGGCATGCCCATGATGCCAGGTAATGGTATTCACCAATTTTGTGATATTATTGGATGAGACCAATAGGCTTCAAGTTGGGAAGCTGAAAATTTTCTATTGATCTAGAAGGAGAAATATATCAAGACAAGAAATGGGATTAACACAATGCCAAAAGCAAAAGGCCATCCAATCCAAGGAAGACAGAATAACTCTGTCTCTGAAAAGATGATTCTCTCAAAGGAATCCTGAGCTGAGTATGGTGATCTATGTTTGCAATCTCTGAATTTAGGAGGCTGAGTCAGAAGTTAGGTTGAGACTAGCCTAAGTTCCATGCCAAGAGAAGAACACAAAACCAAAGCTCATCTTACAAAATAAAAGAAGGACTGGGAATGTGGCTTAGTAATAGAGTGCTGGCCTAGCACATACATGAAGTCCTGGGTTTGGTTCCTCAGTACCACATAAAGAGAAAGGCTGGAAGTGGTACTGAGGCTTGAGTGGCAGAGTGCTAGTCTTGAGCAAAAGAAACTCAAAATGAATGGTGTTAGGAAAAATGTAAAATTAATGAAATAACATCTCTCTCCCTCCCCTATATCCCTTCCTGCTTTCCTCCCTCCCTCCTTTTCTCAGTACTAGGGTTTATACAAAGGATTTCATGCTTAGGCAGGTGTTTAACTCTTAATCCACACTACGGCCTTTTTGTACTTTAGTTTTTAAGTTAGGGCATCCTGTTTTCTTCCCATCCCAGGACCAGCCTCCCATCTAGCTGAGATTATTGGAATCAGCCCAGCTTGATGATTGTGATCAGATCTCACTTTTTGCCTGGGTTGATCTTGGATTGCAATCCTCTCAATCTATGCCTCCCAAGTAGATGGTACTACAGGAGTGATCTATTATGCTTAGCCTTTAAAATGATCACTTAGAGCTGGGCACAAGTGGCTCCTGCCTGTAATCCTAGCCACTCAGGAAGCTGAGATCTGAGGATCGAGATTCAAATCCAACCAGTGCAGGAAAGACCATGAGACTCTTATCTCCAATAAACCACCAGAAAACCTAAGTGGTCCTGTGGCTCAAGTGGTAGAGTGCTAGCCTTTAGCTGAAGAGCTAAGGGACAGCAGTACCCCGGCCAAGAGTTCAAGTCCCAAGACAGACAAAAAAAATCACTTAGGAAGATAAAAGAAAAACTCCTGAATTCTCACATTTATTTAAATAGCGGCTGCCAGTCATATTTCATAAAGCACTTATGGGGCCCATGAAGTCTTTTATTTTTAAAATACAATAAAATAGTACTAGAGCAGTTGGGATATTGTTCTGCCAGTAACACAACTGTAAGAGCCTCGGAGGGAGCAAGCAAGCCGGCTACAGGCCAGCTCCACCGCCGCTTCTTCTGAGCAGCAAGCAGCCATGACTGGGGCACAGGCTCCTCAGGCCAGACCCTGCAGGCAGGGCAGCCCCTCCAAATCCCTCCAGTGGCTGACCTCAGGCCTCAAAGGCTCCAGCGCCGAGCTTCCTGGGCTCATCCCTAGGCTGGAGGTGCAGTGTGAAACAGCAAAGGAGCCAGCGAGACTCCTCCAGTGTCAGGGCAACCAGGCAGGAGTGGAGCCAAATGGCCAAACTTGCAGCAGCGACTGCAGCAGTTGTTGCTGCCTCGTGCAGCATGGGCCAGGGCTCCTGCAGCTGCTCAGGCACAGCCAGAGGTGGAGAAAAACTCCAGGACTGACACAGCCCCCTTCCACCCAATCTGCCTAAGATCTGGGAGCTGGAGTGGGAGCAGAAGGAGAGGGGTTCATATGGGTGTTGGAGGCATAGGCCTGCAAAACCCCATTTGAGCACCTGTGTGCCCTGAGGGTGGATACAGACATGCATCCCTTCCTTCCAATTTATTTATTTTTGTTGGTTGTGGGGCTTGAACTCTGGGCCTGGACGCTGTCCCTCAGCTCTTCAGCTGAAAGCAAGTGCCCTACCACCTGAGCCACAGGACCACTACCAATTCTTCTCGGGGAGGAAGGGACACCCTTTCCTCCATGCTGGGCAAAGGTTCTGCCCCGGTGCAAGACTCAGGTAATGGTTTGCTCAAAGTACCATTCGTGCTTCATCTACTTAACCACGTAGAACAATGCCTGGAGACCCCCCCCCCCATGTGTAAATCACCTGTGCTTTACCTACTTTTACAACCTTGTTTAGTGGAACTGCTCCACATTTGTTGACAAGGATTAGCTTTTTCTGTTTAAACTCTCATTGTCTGTGCTCCCATAAAACTGTTTAACTCTCTGCCCCTGACTGAAGATTTACTTCTCCTGCTTGTGTGCTGTATATAAGCATGTGATGTTCCAATAAATTTTGTCTATACCCACATGGTGTAGTCCCTTCTTGCCTATACCACACATCGTGTTCCCAGATCCCGTTGTGGAAACAGCAACAGATGGGGTTATGCCGGTTGATGCCTCTGACATCTCCCCCCTTTTTTGTTTTTTAAGTACAACCGTAAGCAAGAGATCCTTTGCAGAAGGGATTTGCAGAAACTATTTTGGAATGTAGACAGCAATATCTTGACAAGACATAATGCAATCAATCCTGTAGAAACACTATGGGTAAAACTGTGCCACCAGGTTCGAGGGTCCAATTGGTTTAGCACAGATGCAATTCCCTCAACCAGACCTTCATATCCCACCCCAGGGAGTTGTGCCAAGAAAGTCTCAATGACTTCCTGCTGTAACTAGTGGATGTCCCAAGTCAAATTTCCTTGCAAGACTGGCAGGTGGTAGTGAAGTCCCTGCCAAGTAATGTTAGAAGTGTTGAATCAAGTAGGAGTGATGCACAGTTTATTGAGCTCTAATCACACTTGAAGGTTAGCTGTTTCTGCAGATCAATTATCTGGTCTCCCATCCACTGCACCGTGTGTTGCAGGGTGTTCAGACGGGAATCAATGTCCTGTTTAATATTGTGCTGATGAGTCCATAGCTGGTGACAGTCCAGCCACTTCTCTACAAAGTCCTTGGTTTGGATGGAGGAATGCAGGGCCACTCCGGCAGTCGCAGCAGTCATGGTGATAGCAGTCATTTCAAGGATCACAGCTACACTCAGACCCAGGAATCTCCTAGTTCTCTTCAGCAGTTGCTGGAAGACTCCTGTCAACAAACCAACAGTGGGGCTCTCCTGCCAAGGTCGGGTGAGGTTAACAGGCACCCAGACCCCTAAGCGAGATCTTAATATCAGGAGAGACTGAGAAGGCATATTAAAAGAAATAGTATGATTTAAGCATGTAAAGAGTCCAGGCTGCGTGGGTTCTCATTGATTGACACTGTCCCTGTGGGCTAGGACATAGGAAAGTTTAATACAACCCTGTACAGTAAAAGAATGGTTCCTGTAAAATGTATAATTTGCCTCATGGGCCCTAGTAAAGTGACCAATCCAATTCTGAGTTGTATAAAATTGGGTGGCAAGTTTTATAAATGCCACTGCTCAGGCCCTAAGTGTCCCCTGAAGTTTATATGTGGCCTACGAGGCACAAGGCCTCCATCATGTCAGGTGAGCAAGCCAATGGGTTCTACATGATTTATAACTCCATTGTATAGACGTCACCATCAGAAGAATTATTAGTATACCAATCACCAACATGCTTTTCAGAATAATTGGCAATGAAACATCCATGAGGACCTCAATCTATAAATGAGATGTTATCATTATGCTGTATAATCTTTCCTCTAGGGTTTTGACACTGAGACCACTGAATAGAAACATAAACAAAATTCAATAATTAATGTCCTGGCATACTAGGTTAGGTGGTCGCCCAGTCTTATTTGTATAAGAATGATCCTTACCAATAAAATTTAAGGAAATTGTGCTGAATAGCCCCATATGATTGTTGATTTTATCATCAGGCAAGATGTATGCCCATACCTGTCTTCTGGTTGGTAAGCAAGGTGATGTCCCTAAACACAGTGGTAAAGACTCAAATCCTAAGGAAATAATATAAGGTATGCCTTCCTCACCTGGATGAGTAGGGTCTGCATGATCCCATGGTGGAGGAAAATACATGCTGTCATTTGTATACGCCACCGGACCTTGGTCTAGCTAATCCACTAATTTTAACAATGGTCGGTGAGTGACATAGGCCCAATATGCATGTTCACTACTCACTGCAGAAGTATTCACAAGCAGTGCAATCATGGCCAAAACAGATATTCAGGTATTCTAGGGGTTTTTGTACTGACCAGGGTGGCTTCGGTCTTGTGTCAACACCTTATTCTGACCCCATGTTGCTGGGGTCAAGCTGGTTTTCTTAAGATAAGGATGATGGCTTCCTCCAGACTTCAACCTTAGGTCTGCAAATCTGCGTACTAGATGTTCTTCCTCAGGGTTGTGTTGTGTTGTTTTTGCTTCTCTGGAGGTCGGATGAGTCAAAAAGGGACCCAGATGTTGCCAGTAGATCCATCTGGAATGATAGAAACGCTATTTTCACTTATGGGGCATTAGTCTTATTCTTCATTGATTAAATTTTTTAAACCATATGGGAATAGATAGTGAGGTGGTGCTAGAGGGATAAAATGCTTTTCAGCTTTAGTGAAAGGATCACTTTGAGTGAAATTTTAAAAATTTAGAGTAAATAAGGTTAAGGCAAAAGTTCCCTTGGGGATTCCCCTTTTTTGTTTTTTTAATAATTGAAGCTTAAATGTTTTATGGGTGTGTAAACAGTTGGCATTAGTCTACACAGGTTCATTAAAGAAGTTTTACCTAGGGACTAACTTTAGTAAACTCCCCTAATATTTTTCTGATTGTACACTGGCTTTTAGAATATGGTGTGGGGTAGTTTGTCAAGGTGACAACTTTTTACTAATTACATTTTATTCCAAACTAGAGTTTAGGCATAATTTTTTAACTTTTCATAACTGTATGGACCCTTTGGGGGGCGGCTATAGCAGCATAGCCTGTTTAGTACTTTGGTTTGTAAAAGATTTAAATAGTCTAGGATGTTTAAAGGTAAGCTCCATAAGAAGTTCCACTTGTAGGTGTTCAGTGGCAGTTTTGTAATTGACAAACAAGTTATAAAAGCAGACCTAACAGTTAGTGATTACAAATTGCATCAAGGCAAATAGGGTGGTTGAGTCCACACAACTGCCTGTAGACATCCTGGTATCTAGGCTGGAGATGGGGGCATTGCACCCAGCTTCAAGGCCTGGAGGTGGGACAAGTCTTACCTTGAAATCCTAGGAAAACATTACCTCCCCAAATGGGCGAAAGCATTGTTTAGCTCCTCAAATAGCCTAGGTGGGACAGGCAGGCCATCCTTTGGAATACAGATGTTTAGTGTAGCTCCTGGTGCTTAACTCTCTACTTAAGCCCTTATCTTTGAAAATTTAACATTTGGTCTAAATCCTGATATAAATGATCTTTTTAGTAATTATCAGACCACAATTTTGTTTTATTTTGGTGTTTATACCAATGTTTCTCTGCTTACCTGGGACTTATTTGTCTCAGTTAAATTTGAATTTTCTCCTTCCTTGTTCTGATTAATACCCTATCTCTTTACTTTTGATCTGGTCCTAACAATTTCATATTTTATTCTTAAACAAATTTATTTGTTTAGTGTCAGCCCAGAATTTACTGCCAATTAGGGTTTTAAGCACATACAGAGCAGTTTGGATTTAAGCTATTCCCCACAATTCACAACCTCAGCCTTTTACAGCCAACTATTACAAATGGTTGACAAGTTCTTGCCCAGTTATGCATGCTTATAAAGTAGCTTGCCATGACCTCCAGCTCTGATCAATTTTAGAAGAGCCAAACATTATTGCCAAAGTCCCAGGAGTGCCTCTTTCTATGTTAGGGTAAACGCAACCTTGACATTTCCCTTGGTCACTGGACTTGAACTTAGTGCCTGAGTGCTGTTTTTCAGCTCTCCAGTGCAAGGATTGCACTTTGCCACTTCGGACTCCAAAGCAACTCTGCCCGCTTTTTTGGCACTCTGCTGGCTAGTTAGAGATGATAATCTTTCTCTGCCTGGACTGGCTTTGAACTGCAGTTTGTAGATCGCTCACCTTTGGTCCTCAGCTCCACCCTCATCTGGGCCCCCTCCCATTTCTGGAGTTCCCTCCATACAACTGGTCTCTCCCTCTCTCCACCCAGACCCACCTGAACTCCCATCTACCTCACTTCCTTTTCTCTCAGATACTTCTGCTACCAGGATGATGATGGAGGTCATGTGCTCCCTCTTGGGGGAAATATGGCTCCTCTAATAAACCTTGTAATAATCTTTCTCCTTTGCCTGCCTGCCTCTGCATGGTCCCATAGGATGGATGTGTCTGATCCTCTTTCACTGGTGGCTCCATACTGGGATAGGTTCCCCAGTGCATTTGCTCCCCCTGCACTTCAGAAGGGAGTTCAAACAGCTGCCCTGGGACCTATTCTGAGATCCTTCACTCCAGTCACCAGAGGACCATCAAGGTAACTTTCTCCTGACTGAGTGCTCTACCAGCCCATCCAGCCCCACTAATTAATTCCCACTCCAGGGTAAGTGACAAGTTTGTCTGAGGTCAGGGTTTCTGATTCCAATATCAGTGGTAAGGCCACCTGAGCCTTTCTGGGCTAACTGAGCCCCACCCTCACCATCTGACCAAAAACTTGGCCAAGTGCTGGAATTAGCCACTAGAGGCCTACCATGGCCCAAGGACCCACCTTGGACCAACATAAGGACAGTCTCCACTGGTGGGGCCACCACCTATTTAGGAGCCAACCTGCACTGCAGAGGACACTCTACTCTAGGCACATGGCTTCAGGTCACTTACCATGGGAAGGACACTAAATTTCTTTACATTAAGGCCACCTGGCCTTGGAGGGCTGTTGAGTCCCCATCATTAAATTTGGCCCCACATTTAAAACTCCACTTCTGAGAGTGCTTGAGCAAGTAGCTCTCTCTCTCTCTCTCTCTCTCCCTCCCCTTAAACTTTGCCTCTTGCCAAAATTACCTGCTTGTAACCTCTTTCACAAGTATTTCATATGCTAAACGCTTTGGTTAAGCCCTGGAAGAATGTAACCAGTAATTGCTTGTTTCTACTCATTAGATAGAAAATGGGTGAGTTTAAGTCTAAACTCCCTGAAATAAAGGCCAACAAGTTTGGATATTACCAAAAGTGTATTAATCTTCTCTCTAGCATTGAGCAAGTGGTGGATGTGCCAAATTGGCATCTTGGTACTTCAGCTTAGTACTACCCCTTCCTCCTCCCCTGTCCTGTGGTGCCATTATGCTAGGCCAAGTGTATGTTCCTATTGCCTCCTGTTCACTAGGTTTCTTGTTGGCAAAGTTTTGTATTTTAAAATGACCACATGGTTCCATCATAATTAGAAAATTAGTTCCACTAAAATTTCAAAACTTTAAAAGTCTATTTTAAAATCTAAGCACGCTCTATAATCTGTGCACAAACATGTCTGTCTGTGTCTTATTTGACTATATGTAAGTGATTATGGTTTCAAGGTTACTCTGCCTACTAAAAATCTTTGTCAATGGAAGCTGTGAATTAATCTAAATTGCTTTAAAACTTTGTGACCTGACTAAGCCAAAGAAAAAACAGGCAGTTTTAAAAGACCTTGGAAAAGGACTTAAAAAAGACAATGTCCTTTACAAAGTAAATGAAATTGGTAACTAAGTTTGCTGTGAATTATGTCATTCCTATGTCCATTTATGCTAAGAGTTAACTATTGTTCACTGACCATGGCTAGTAAACTAAAGCTAAGGGTTTCATTCTCTGTTTTCTCCCCTGTGTGCCGATCAACTTCAATTAAGATCAAGGGACCAGAGTGACTATGCCCAGTCACAGCTGCCTAAACCAGTGGCACCAGCCTGCAAAAGCCAGTGTAAACCAGGTCTCTAACCAGTATATGTAGAAATATTGCAGGTTACCAACAGGAGGTGCAACAGTCCATACATGTTGGGAGATGCCACAGTCTCTCTCAGACTCTGGCCTTGCTTCATCTCACATGACCAAAAGCCTGTTAATTAAGGGTAAAACACAAGACACATTAGATATTTGGTTCTGTAAATGTTCATCGCCAGAAGTTAGACCATACGGGGTGTATGAGCAAAGGATAGAAATTGATTTCTATACTATTTTACAATTGGAGGTAAATTCCTAAAGGTAACAAAGACTGCAGAAAAAAAATATGGCCACTCTTTCTATTCACTGCCCACAGGACAGCCTACAGGCAAAGAATATACAGCCCAGTGTTTCAATGATGCATTTAAATGCAAATTAAAATAACTTTACAAAAAGGATTTAAAATGACATCCCCCTTGCAAAAATTTGAGAAGTTGTGGGGAGTGGCTGGCCTCCCAGACAAGTTTAAAAGATAAAATTTTCCTAAAGGTTTATTTCAAAGTAAAAAGAAATAGGATTATTCTAGTTTGCCCCTAAAATTTTTTGTAACAGTTGCCGGAAGGCCCACAGTAAAAGATAGGACAAGTTTGTCAAATGTAATTTAATAAGTAAAACCATGCTTATAAAACTACTTCCAGCCGGGCGCTGGTGGCTCACGCCTGTAATCCTAGCTACTCAGGAGGCTGAGATCTGAGGATCACGGTTCAAAGCCAGCCCGGGCAGGAAAGACCGTGAGACTCCTATCTCCAATAAACCACCAGAAAACCGGAAGTGGCTCTGTAGCTCAAGTGGTAGAGTGCTCGCCTTGAGCTGAAGAGCTGAGGGACAGCGCCCAGGCCCAGAGTTCAAGCCCCATGACCGACAAAAAAAAAAAAAAAAAAAAAAACTACTTCCAATGACCATCTTTGTTGCTTTTAATTGGAGTAAAAGTGACTGTTTGTAAAAAAAAAAAAAAAAAAAAAAAAAAAAAAAAAAACTCATTGATCTGCAGTTTGAAGCCAGTCCAGGCACAGGCAGACTAAAGTCCCTGTGAGATTGTCATCTCTAATCTGCCAACAGAGTGCTCAAAGCTGAGTTGTTTTGGAGTTTAAAGTGGCCAAGTGCTAGTCCTGAGCTGGAGAGCTGAGGGACAGCACTCAAACCCTGAGTTCAAGTCCAGCGACTGACCAAGGAAAGTGCCAAAGATGTATTTATCCCAACATAAGAAAGGCACTCCAGGGACCCTGACAATGTTAAAACATCCAGAGGCAATTACAAACAAATGTTTGGATGACAAAAGTGGTATCAGGTCCTGAGTTACTTGAGCTTGGTCCTCCAAAAAATTGATCAAGCCAGAAGGTCATAGAAAGATAAGTTTGTAAACATGCCTATCACCCATGTTGGTCTAACTGGGCAAAACTTTCCAGAGATCTGTGATAGTGGGTAATAAAAGCTAAGATTGTAGAATGTAAATCCCAAAACCCCTGTATCTCCTCAAAGTCCTAATTGGCAGTAACTTTTGAGCTGGTTAAATTCATCTGTTGAAAAGCTTGTAGAGCTGAGATTATGTTCCTATTGAGATCTGTCTAAAGGCCTACATAGGTAGGCATTCCTCTGCCAGACAGAAAATGCTTTTATAAACCAGGGTGTTAAACAGGCTATGCTGCTGTAGCCCAAGAAAAGGCCTGTACATTTGTTATAGGTTAAATGTTGTCTATAAGCCACTTTAAGCAGGCTACCCAGAGGCAGTGGGTCATAGAGTGCCAATCAGTCTCAGGTTAAAAGCATCTACTGGGCTTTCTTTTAAAAATCTCTGACAAGTAATTGTTAGTCAATTGTGAACAAGTTATAGGTAACCTCCATTTCATTGATCTCCTTGTTGCTTTAACTGGAAATAAAAAGAGCTTTTGTAAGAAAGTTCAAAGCCATCCTGGGCACACAAAAAAAAATCCTTCTAAAACTCCATCTCCCTACTAATCAGCACAGAACCAGGACTATCCAGCCAAAGGCTGAAAGTGGCATTGTGACTCTAAGTAGTAGAGCATTAGCCTGGAACAGAAGGACTCAGGGACAGTGCCCAGGCCTTGAGTCCAAACTGTAAATGCCAACCGGGACAAGCTATCCCAGGAATGGATGTTGAGACAATGGCCAGGACAAAGTCAGTCCTGACCATGGAAAACCATGGAAAAGAGTAAGAGATGCTACCCTAAATGGAGTCACTTTATGCTTTATGCATTGTTTCTGGCAAAACTGGGGCTTCAGCTTCCACCCCCACTACAAAGGCAGAGGAGGGGTCCCGCAGAGCAGTGGGGACCTCACAGATGAAGTCCTTCAGGGGAGGGGGCCTCACAGAAGAGGCTGCAAAAAGGGGTGTACCTCACTGGGAGGCCGCAGAAGTGAGAGTGCATTGTGGGGAGGCCACAGAAGTGAGAGTGCCTTGTGGGGGAGGCCGCAAAAGAGGGGAGGGCCTCACAGGGGAGACTGCAGAGGAGGGGAAACTGCAAAGGCACAGAGGAGGAGTTTAAACTTAAACTCATCCATACTTTTACCTTCAGTTACAAGGGAGAGGGAAAGAGGGAGAGGGAGAGGGAGAGAGGAAGAGAGGGAGAGAGGGAGAGAGAGAGAGCCAGAGCTATCTGCCCAAGCACTCACAGAAGTGGAGTTTTAAATTTGGGGCAAAATTTGATTGAAGGGCTCAGCAGCCCTCCAAGGCCCAGGTGACCTTAATGTAAAGAAATTTAGTGTCCTACCCATGGTAAGGGACCTGATTCCACGGGTCTATATTAGAGTGTTCTCCACAGTACAGGTTGGCTCCTAAAGGGGGTGGTGGCCTTGCCAGTGGAGAATGTCTTCATGTTTGTCCATTTGCATTCCTTGGGCCATGGAGGAGGGTTCCTTGGGCCAAGGTAGGCCCCTGGCACTTGGCTAAGGTTTGGCTCTGATGAGGGGAAGGGGGGCTCGGTAAGTCACAGAGGCCCAGGTGGCCTTACCACTGAGATATCAGAATCAGAAACCCAGACCTCAGATAAACTGGTCACTTACCCTGGAGTGGGATTTAATTAGCAGTGTTGGATAGGCTGGTAGAGCGCTCAGTCAGGAGAAAGTTACCTTTGTGATCCTCTGGTGACTGGCATATAGGATCTCAGGATGGGTCCCAGGGAAGCTGGTTGAACCTCCTTCCGAAGTGGAGGGAGGATCAAACCCACTGGGGAGCCCATCCCCACAGGGGCGACCAATGTAAGAGGATTAGAAAAAATCCATGCAAGGGGACCATGCAGAAGCAGGAAGGCAAAGGAGAAAGATTATTACAAGGTTTTTTAGAGGACCCATATTTCCCCCAAGAGGGAGCACATGACCTCCATCACTATCCTGGTAGCATGAGGATCTGAGGGAAAAGGAAGTGAGGTAGATGGGAGTCCAGGTGGGTCTGGGCAGAGAGAGGGAGGGGTCAGTTGTATGGAGGGAACTCCAGAAATGGGAGGGGGCCCAGGTGTAGGTGCTCATACTTCGAGCTCATGAATCTACCTGATTCTGGGGCCTGGATGAGTTGCCTTGATCTCTTCTAAGTCATTTACCATATGAGGCTTTTCTGAACTCATACATCACTGCAAATTGCTAGCATTCCTCCCTAGCACATCACTCAATATATTTTTTCCATCATATATTTAAACATATTTATGTGTATACATTCTCTACCCTCCCCCAACCCCACACACAAAGGCATAGACCTTCAAAACAAAGCTTTTCTTTTTTTCCTTGCTACAGTGTCTAGAACCTAATAAACTCAATAGATACAAAAGAGTGAGCTGGGTACTAGTGTCACACATATTCAGGAAACTGAGATCTAGAATCACTTTTTCCATTTATTTCCCATTTTGATTAAAATTTAAGCATTAAAGGAACTTTTAAAGAGAATCAAGACTTCCTTTTTTCTGGAGGTTTCCTTCACTCCCTTTCACCTAGTCCAGCTCAACCTATGTCCCCCTGGGGGCTTTGGCATCCCAGAAAATCCACAGTCCCCCAGACCCCAGTTAAATTCAGAGAGAATCCAGCATTGCCTTTAGTCATGTGGTGGGCAGAGCAGAAAGCATCCACCACGTGTGCTACCCAACACCTCTAATCCACACCAGTGCCACTTCCATACTCCTAGCCACATGAGCAGCATTGTGTCACCGTCGCTTGCACTGGCATAGGCTTCCGTGGTCATCAGGACAGATGTCCTGAGAGTTATTTCATCTGCACAAGGTGCCATTTCCTGGGTCCAGGTATATTGCTGATCTGGGAAATCACTGGCATTGGAGCAAGCCAGGGCTGCTGCAACCGCACTGTAGGATGCATCTCTCTGCAGCAAAACCTGAGGCCCTTCCTTCCTAGACACAATGGAGATCCTAGAAAATTCCCTGCTTGTCCCTAGATGAGTCCATGAATATATCTACAGCCCTCATCTGTCAGAAATGAACAAAGAGTACAGAATTGTTCAAGTCATTTTCCTTCTTCACAGAAGGGTGCACTATCATCCTGGCCCCCCAGAGCGAGGCAGCACACCAAATGGGGGGATCCACTTGGTTTTCATCCCAACCTAGGAATGATATTATCCCTTCTCATGTTGCTAAGGAGTCAGGATCACATCTTTGTAAACAATCGGTTACCAGGGTAATAGGGTCATAGAAGGAAGACAAGTCATTCTAACCATCAGTGGACCATCCCTAGTCAGGAGGCAGTGTACTTTGGGAGGCTATTGCTCAAAAACAAACATCCTTTTTACCTGTTAATGAAACTGCAAATCCACTGCACCTCACCTTTGTCATTACAACAACAACAACAAAAAGAAAAAGAAAAGGGTGTTTTGGATTTTCTTGTCAGGACTGGCTTGAAACCACAATCCTCAGATTTCAACCTCCTGAGTAGTGCCAAGATTTTTTATGAGACAATTCTCTCAAATTAACCACCAAGAAAGAAGCAAAAAGGAATAAAGAAAAGTCCAGGACTTGAGCTGAGGCTCAACTGGAAGATAATGGACAGCACCCATGCCCTGATTTCAAACCTATGACCAGCACATCATGATCATCATGATCATCATCATCATCATCATCATCATCATCATCATCATCATCATCATCATCATCATCATCATCATGTGAATAAAAAGACTGTAAGAGCCTATTAAGAATATTAAAATTGAGGGCTGGGAAGGTGGCTCAGTGGTAGAGCTCTTGCCTTGCATGCATGAGGCCCTGGGTTTGATTCCTCAGCACCTTATATCAAAAAAGAAAAAAGCCGGAAGTGGCACTGTGGCTCAAGTGGTAGAGCACTAGCCTTGAGCTGAAGAGCTGAGGATAGCACCCAGGCCCAGAGTTCAAGCCCCATGACCAAACAAAAAAATATTAAAATTGAGTGAGCCAGGCACTTTTTGGTGGCTGACATGTAATGCCAGTTAGGAGCATGAAATCTCAGGATGGTGGTTAAAAGCCCACCTGGGCAGGAAATTCCATGAGGCTCTGATCTCCAACTAACCAGCAAAAATGCCAGAAGTAGAGCTGTGGTTCAAGTGGTAAAGCAACAGCCTTGAATGAAAAAGCAAAATAACAGTGACCAGGCCCAGATACATAGGGTAGGACTACTACTAAGTAATCAATTAAATACAAATACACAAATAAAAATCAGAGTGGAAGATGAGCACAAAAGCCAAGAGAATTGGTGGTTTACACCTGGAGCTCAAGCTACACAAAAGACAGAACTTGAAGATCTGGGTTCCAAGGCAACTGAGGCAGAAAAGTCCCTTAGGAATTTGTGAGTATGTATCAGGTGTGGGTCTTGAACCCAGGGGTTGAAATAGAATTTTTTTTTTCTTAAAGGTAGCATTCTACCACTTCCTTTCTTTGGGGGATGAAATGGAGATAAGTTTTATGGACTTACCTGCCTGGGCTTTCAACCCCAATCCTCAGATTTCAGGTGCTGATACAGTACTCTTATCTTCTATGAGATTTTTTATCTTCCATGAACTGCCAAAAAGTAAAAGAAGCCAGAAGTTGATCTGTGTGGCTCAAGCCACAGAGACTGCTTGCTTTGAGGGAAAATGAACAACAAAATCCCTCATACACAGTGGCCCTGCCCTGGTTTCAAACCCAGGAAGTGACCAGGCCCTATGTTCAAGCCCTAGGACCACCACCACCAGCAACAAAAGAATGACTCAGGGACAGGGACTAGGCCCTGAATACAAAGCCTAGAAACAGCATTAAAAATAAAAGAAAAACAAATTCAGAGACTGTGGCTAGGCTCCAGAGTTCAAGGTCTACAACCAGCACCAGGACGGACACACACACACACACACACACACACACACACACACACACACACACACACACACGAAATGAACAATATAATAAGAAGGCAAAAGAAGAAGAGCGAAGTCAATGAAATATTTTTAAGTAGTGGCTCATGCCTATAATCCTAGCTACTGTGGAAGCTGAAATTTTAGGATTGTGGTTCATAATCAACCTGGGCAGGAAGCTCCATGACACTTGGTTTTATGTGTGCTAGTCCTGGGGCCTGAACTTGTGCTGTTTTGCACAAGACTAGAACTATTCTACTTCCAAGCTCTTGGTGATTAATTGGAGATGAGAGTCTCAACAACTTTCCTGCCCTGGCTGGCTTTGAACCACCATCCTCTGATTTTAGAGCCTGGCTAATGTCCCTGTCTTCCCATGAGAATCTTTCTTTTTTTGGGGTTGGTCATGGGGCTTGAACTCGGCCTGCACACTGTCCCTAAGCTCTTCAGCTCAAGGCTAGTGCTCTACCACTTGAGCCACAGGGCCACTTCTGGTTTTCTGGTGATTTAGTGGAGATAATTGTCTCATGGACTTTCCTTCCCAGTCTGGCTTTGAACTGCAATCCTCAGATCTCACCCTCCTGAGTAGTGGCTTACAGGCGTAAGCCACTGGCACTCAGCTTTTTTTTTCTTTTCTTTTTTCTGTTTTATGGGTTGTGGGGCCTGAACTCCAGCTCTGGATGGTGTCCCTTAGCTCTTCAGCTCAAGGCAAGCACTTTACCACTGAGCCACTTCCCAGCTCCTCCATAAGAAACTTATCCCTTATGAATCACCAAATTTGTTTTACAAAGCCAGATGTTGAAATGTGGCTTAAGTTTTAGGACATGGGAGAGACTCCAGCACAGTGACCTTGCCCTGATTTCAGGTTTAGGAACAGTCACCACTCCCTGTGTTCCAGCCCTAGGACCAGAACCAAATAAATAAATAACTCCCCCATTTTCACTGTATTTGATCCCATTTTCACTGTATTTGATGTTGGCGTAATTTGTGAAGGTGAAGGGAAAAAACAAATTGTTTAAATAGGGATACAGCTAGACCGATTGCAACAATGAGATGTATAAGAAATTATTTCAAAAAATGAACTTTACAACTTTTGCCTGGTGGGGGTGGTAGAGAACATTACATAAACAAAGCCATTCATGCAGCTGTTGCTCAAGCTGTTAAAGTATGCTAGCCTTGAGAACAAACAATACAAAAAATTCTTCATTCACAGTGGCCCTGCCCTGACTTCAAGCCTCAGGAGAGTGGCCATGTCATGAGTTGAAGCCCTAGCAACAAAAATGAAAATAAATAAATAAATAAAGCCAGAACTTTATCTGTGGCTCAAGCCATAGAGACTGCTAGTCTTGAGAAAGAAAAGGGAAAAACCTCAGACACAGTGGCTCTGCCCTGATTTTATGACTAGCAAAAGTTAAGGCCCTATGTTCAAGCCCTAGGACCAGCAATGAAGAAAAAAAAAAATACAGCAACAACAAAAACTCTGCAAAAATGCCCAAGTCCTGAGTACAAGCCATAAGAGCATCACCTAAAATAAATGCAGAAAGAAAGAAAAATACATAAAGAGCCACAATTTGAACTGTCTTGAGGTGGGAAGCCTACTAGTCTTGAGAAAAAATTAGGAATAATGACCAGGCCTGGAGTTCAAGTACTATAACAAGCTCAAAAAAAAAAAAAAAAATCTGTTGGGAGCCAAAAGGAGTCTCTCAACATGAAGATAGGCTTGACTATCTCACCAGAACATCTTGTGGCTGAGTTTACAGAACCACTCTCAGAAATCCGACGCTTTCATCCTGCCTTATGCAAATATCCTGCAGCTGCTAATGACCACCCTTTCACCCTGCCCTATGCAAACATCCTGCAGCTGCTATGGCCAATGAAAAAGCTTCCTTAATGGCCAATTTAAAAGCTTCCTTATTCCAAGCATATAAATACCCCAGTGTGAAAAATAAAAATTTGCAGCTTGATCAGAATCCCTGTCTTGCTGTCATTCTTCATGTCTCTTGTCCCTTCATTCCTCTCGTTTAGGTTCATCGCCCTCGTTGACTCCTGCAGGTTGGGACAAAAATCCACAAAAAAAAAACCTTCAAAACAAAAACCTCAGAAAGAGTGGCCAGCCCTAATAATAAGCTAGATGACCCAAACTTACGAAAAAGAGAAAAAGAATAATAAATTAAGTGAAAAGAAGGACAAAAATATTAGAGCCAATTTAAGATTTTAAAAATATGGTTCACACCTATAATCCTACCTCCTCAAATAGCTGAAATCTGAGCATTTGTGGTTTGAATCCAGCCTGGGCAGGAAAGTAAATGAGAATTCTTTTCATTTATGCTACTCCTGGGCTAAAACTTGAGTTTTACTCAAGGCTAGAGCTCTACTGCTTCCTACCTGTTGCTGGTTAATTGGTGAAAAACGTCTCATTGATTTTCATGCCTAGGATGGCTTTGAACCTTGGCTCTCAACTTTCTTTTTTTTTTCTTTCTTTCTTTATTTTATTTTATTTATTTTTTTTTTGTGAACACACTGTACAGCGGTTTTACAATTACATGGGCAGGTTAATGCGTACATTTCTTATCAAGCATTGCAGCCTCCTCCTTTGTTTACACTACACATCCCTTCCCAGCCTCCCCACCCAACCGCCCACCCAATCCTCCCGGCTTTCCCCCCCACCAACATTGAAAAACTCGTTTTCGACATGACAACTTGTACTTCTCATTGTTGCAACAGGTCTACCTATATCCTTAAACGACTTGTTTTTCCCCATCTCCTACACAAGTTATAATGACATCAAATATAGTGAAAGCAGGGTTATACTGTGGGGGAGGGACATACAAAGCTACAAAGAGATAATCTTATAAATGCGTTAGAAACAAATGCATGAAAGGAAAAAAAACATTAAAATACATATCTAAGGATTCATTTTCATAACATCACATTATCTGACCTTTTCTGCTTGACTCATACATATACTAGATATTGCAAATAATGGAAACCATGGCACCTATGTTTCTTTTGGCCTGGCTTATTTCACTTAATATAATGTTTTCCACGTTTTTCCATTTCCTAACAAATGGGGCAATGTCATCTTTCTGATGGAGGCATAGAATTCCATTGTGTATATATACCACATTTTCTTGATCCATTCATTTACTGAGGGGCATCTGGGTTGGTTCCATATCTTAGCTATGGTAAATAATGCTGCAATAAACATAGTTGTGCTGTTGGCGTTAGTGTGGTCTTGTTTGTAAACATTTGGGTAAATGCCCAAAAATGGGATTGCTGGGTCATAGGGGAGCTCTATGTGAAGTCTTTTGAGGAACCTCCAAAGTGCTTTCCAAAGTGGTTGAACAAGTTTACATTCCCACCAACAATGAAGTAAGGTTCCCTTCTGTCCACATCCCCTCCAGCATCTGTTGTTGTTAGAGTTCTTGATTTTTGCCATTCTAACTGGAGTGAGGTGATATCTCAATGTTGTTTTGATTTGCATTTCTTTTATGGCTAGAGAGGCTGAGCATTTCTTCATGTGTCTATTGGCCATCCTTCTTTCTTCTTCAGAGAAGTTTCTCTTTAAGTCTTTAGCCTACTTGTTTATTGGGCAGTTTTTTCTTTGCAGATTTGTTGTTGGGGGATTTAATTTTTTGAGTTCTAAGTATATTTTAGATATGAGACCCTTGTCTGTTGTATGGCTAGTGAAGATCTTCTCCCAATTAGTGGGCTTTCTATTGATCTTGCTAGCTATGTCCTTTGCCATGCAAAAGATCTGCAACTTCATGCAATCCCATTTGTCCCACCTTTCTTTGATTTTTTGTGTTTCCGGGTCTCTATTCAGAAAATTTCGGCCTGAGCCGAGGAGACCTAGGGTTTCTCCTATTCCATCCTGTAATGTTTTCAAAGTGTCTGCTTTGACTTCGAGGTCTTTGATCCATTTGGAGTTGATTCTGGTGCAAGGTGATATATAAGGATCTAGCTTTAGTTTTCTACAAGTAGTTAACCAATTTTACCAGCACCATTTACTGAAGAGGCTGTCGTTCTTCCATTCTATTGTTTTAGCTCCCTTATCGAAGATTAGATGGCTATAGGTCTGTAGGTTCATTTCTGGGATTTCAATTCTATTCCATTGGTCCTGATATCTGTTCTTATGCCAATACCAAGCTGTCTGGATAGTCATCTTGGCTTCCTGTAGTTCTTTTTTCCTTTCTGTCTTTTTTGACAGTTGTGGGGCTTGAACTCAGGACTTGTGTGCTGTCCCTGAGCCTCTTGTACTCAAGCCTTGTGCTCTACCATTTGTGCCATAGCGCCACTTCTGGGTTTTGAGTGGTTAATTGGACATAAGAGTCTCACAAGGACTTTTCTGTCTGGGCTGGCTTCCAACTGAGGTCCTCAGATCTCAGCCTGTTGAGTAGTTAGAGCCATAGAACACTTATCTCATATTTGTTAGGTATGAAAAAAAGAGATAGCCGAGTAAGAACAGCACCATGCACATGCTATTCAGGTAAGGGGTAGTTTTATTCAGTAGACCTGCTGGGACCAGGCAAGGTTGGCACTCCACATGGCTGGGAAAGGCCTTGGAATGAGAGAGAGCTGGGAAAGAGAGGAAAGAGAGAGGAAAGAGCTAGAAAAGAGCAGAGAGAGCAGAGAGAGTCTGGGCCTGGGCTAGGCCTTATCTAGGGTACGGGCAGAGAAAGGTGTGGACACATCAAATTCAGATATGACCTCAGTGGATGCAAATGTGACTTCTTCCAGGTGTCCCAGTTGCCTAGGTAACGCAGTTACTGGGTGGAGACTTTGCTGTGAGGAGTGTGGAGTCTGCTCGCCATCCAGGAGCAGACCTTACAATATTAACAAAAAAAAAAAAAAGATGAGCTATGGCTCAAATTGTAAAACTTCCATCCCAGAGGGGGGAAAAAGCCCAACACCTCAAGAAGACTGGCAGGTCAAGCCCTAGTATCACCATAAAAAAATGAAAACCAGGGCTGGGAAGGTGGCTCAGTGGTAGAGTGCTTGCTTGCTTTGGATGCATGAGGCCCTGGTTCGACTTCTCAACATCACATAAGCAGAAAAAAAAGCTGGAAGTGGTGTTGTGGCTCAAATGGTAGAGGACCAGGAGCTGACGTGCTGAGGGATAGCACCCAGGCCCAGAGTTCAAGCCCCGTGACCAGCCAAAATAAATAAATAAATAAAAGCCAAATACAAAGAAATAAAAACAACCACCAAAAATAAAAAGGAAGAGTTGTGCACTGGCTAAAGATGTAGTGCCTGCTAACTTGGGGGGAGGGGGGCGGAGGGGGAGAAAGCATGGACACTGGAGACTGGCCAGGCCACTTTGAAGCCCTGGGATTAACACAAAGAATAAAAACAACAACAAAAAGGCAGAAAGTGATCTTTGGCTCAAATAGACTATCAGCTTTAAATCAAAAACAAAAACTAAACAACACTGACCAGGCCCTGTGTTCAAGCCCTAGGTCCAGAACCAAAACATAAGAAAAACCTAGCCAGGTGCCAAAGGGTCACACCAGTAATCCTAGCTACTCATACTCAGGAGGCTGAGTTCTGTGGATCACAGTTTGATGCAAGGAAGGAAAGTCCGAGAAACATAATAGACTACTCAGAAAAAGCTGGAAGTGGTGCTGTGGCTGAAGTGGTAGAGTGTTAGCCTTGAGCAAAAGAAGCTCAGGGACAGGGCCCAGGCAGAAGAGTTCAAGCCCCAAGGTCAGCAAAAATGAACAAAGAAAAAAGAAAGTGAGTAATTAAGCTGTGGCTCAAGGTATGAAGCCTGCTAGCCTGGAGAAAAAAAGGTAAAAAATGTAAACAAAAATATTAAAAAATTATTCCCAGAACCACATGCTCCAGTGCACTTTTCCCTACACCCTTAGTTTGCAGACAACCAGGCCAATGCCCCTGCTATACCCTGTATCTCTATGCCAAAAATTTCAATTATTTGAAAACTGCCTTCCGAGAATTGCCACATAGGGACCACATTGAGAATTATTGACCTCAAAAATATTTATTAACATGATTTCTTTTATTCTTGTGATTTTTCTATGTCATTCTCATCATTACTTCCCTAGCACCTAGCAAATTACCTAGAATAAAAATATAGAGACATATCTGCTTATTGAACATCTACATGTATATTTGGGATAATAAGCTAGTTTATATGGGGTCAACAACACTGAGCATTTTTTACAATGAGCCTCATAGTTTGTAAAAAACAAAAACAAAAACAAAAACAAATAACACAATTTAACCCTCAAGAACTCTACATTTGCTAGTCAGCAGTCACTCATACCTCTCATCCTAGCTACTAAATGGAAGCAGGTGCTTGTGTTGTTAAAAATAGTAATGTTATAAAGGAAAAGCAGAGAATTATTATAGACTATAGGAGATCAAGTATACACAACTATATATAATTCATGATCATGTACTGGTATTAGTACTGGAGAAAAAAATGACAGGGACAGAATTGAGCCAATTGTCAAGACTGAAATATAGACAAAGATTAAGCAAAGTATGGCATTGTGATTAATTTACTGAAGCCGGTAACTACTGTGGCTATGTAATAATGGGACATTTTTATCCTGAGGAGAGCAAGATTAAAATATGTAGGAATAGAGGACTATGATATATACAAGTTAATCTCAAATGTATGTCCACAAAGAGAACATACACACAAATAAGTGATTAAGCGAATGAAGGAAAATGTTAACTATAGTGAATTTTCATAAAAAGCACATAAATACTGTTTATATTCTTTTTATGACTTTTCTTAAATTTGACCATTTTTAAACAATACTAGATTGAATAGTGAAGAGATGCACTTGAACTGCAGAAGATGAGTTCCCGAAGAGTGTTCTGAGAGGGTTTCATGGAGAAAGCAAACATTAGGGGATAAGAATAAAAGATCAAGTGTTAACATATGAAAAATTATGGAAATCCAAACATTCAGACTACAACAATAAAGTACCAAGAGTAAGAAGGTTCACAGACACAGAAAATAACTCAGGGCTACTGTGGGTTGAGGGAAGGCAAGAGGCATGAATGGTTTAATGGTCCAAAATTTTTGTCAAGGGTGATGGATATGTTTGGGATAAGATAAAGGTGATGGTTCTACAATACTGGAAATGTACTGAATGTCACTGAATTGTGGTTATAATAATAAATGTTATTACTATTTCCCTATAAAGAAAAACAATCATCCCATTTTAGAGGCTACTGTTTCCAGGAAACTCTCTGACATTATATACTCACAGGAAACCGTACTCTTTCTTTCTTACATTCAGTAGATTTTAAACATGTATTTCTTTATGTTTTTTTTTTCTTTTTGAGGTCAAACCCTGCTAGCACAGGCAGGCCTGGAACTTTCTGCTACTTTGTTGCTTGAGGAATGTCTTTCTTCTACCCAAGACATTCCATAACAAAATTTATTTTCTAATAACAACAACAACCAAAAAGATCAGTTATTAGGGTCCTTACCCTAGGACTTAGGAGCACACAGGACATCTTGATTATATCAGTTCCCTCTGTCCAGAGAGCATTGTGTGCCTGGGGCTTACTGGTTTACAGAATGTCTCCTGAGCCTGGGAAAGATAGGTATAAAAGGAAAAAGCATCCCATGTCCTGTGCATGAGCAGGCAATGGAATATATGTTGTATTAAATATTTCTCTGGATATAGAACCTCTCTGCCCACTCTGACCTTGGATATGAACATAGCTCACAAGTCATCAACAAAGAGAAAGGCTTTTGCTCTTACTTCCATATTGTAAATGGTTACTATCTCAGTTTTTATTCACTGAAGTGTCACAAATAAATGAATCACAATCACCAAGAAGTAATAACTTACCCTGGCCAGTTTGTCTGGTTTGCAGGAGATGTGTTGGGAAAAACATCTCTGTTATCTCTTCAGAAAAATCTTCATCCCCTGAAAAAAACAAAGTTTTACATGAAAAACATTCCAGAAAAACTGCTGAGGATCACAAGAAAGGTGAGAAGGAAGAGGAGTGAAGGCAGCAGAAGTATGCATAACAATTTAATGAGCATGGAATATGAGTGCTTATAGAATTTTTTCCTTTCCTTCTCAAGTTTTTATGATGCATTGTTATCATTATCCATTCTTTCACTATTAAACTTAAATGTCCAATTAAGACAAACATTTCTGAGACTTTTCTTCCACCACTGGTTAAGCTGAAGCTACAGGCGTTAGGGATAATAATAATCACTCGGCCTTCTGAGATTTCTGGGCAGACTTTGTGGCCTTGCCAGCTCCTGCAGACTTCTTGTCCACATCTTTGATGCCACACACAGCAACTGTCTCCTATCACAAACAGCAAGATGACCCAAAGGAGGATAGTCAGAGAAGCTCTCCACATACACAAGGCTTGCTGGAACCATATGAACCATGACAGCATCACTAGACTTCAGGAATTTAGGACTAGCTTCCAACTTCTTACACGATCTCTGTTCAAGTTTCTCTTTCCAGTCAGTAAACTTGCAAGCAATTTACGCTGAATGACAATCCAGGACAGAGGCATAGTTAGCACTGATTTGGCCTGGATGGTTCAGGAAGGTCACCTGAGCAGTGAAGCTAAATGCTTCCTTGGGTGGATCATTCTTGTTGTCATCACCCACGTTGCCACCCCAAACATCTTTGGGTGACATGCTTATAGAATTTTTTTGTGCATAGTATGTCGATAGATGTTCTTAATGGGCTTATAAGAGAGGTGGGCATTATCACACTTTGGCAATAAAGATAATGAAGGCTGGAAGAGGTCAAGAATTTCCACAAGATTTCTTAGCAAAGGTTAGGAGTTAAACCTTGGCCTCCACTCTCAATGCTCTTTGCGTCACATTACAGAAGAATGAATGGAGAGTATGAAGCAGATATTGTATAAAGTAAATGGAATTCCGGGCTGGGAATGTGGCTTAGTAGTAGAGTGTTTGCCTAGCATGCATGAAGCCCTGGGTTTGATTCCTCAGTACCACACAAACAGAAAGAGACAGAAGTGACCCTGTGGCACAAATGGTAGAGCACTAGCCTTCAACACAAAGAGGCTCAGGGACAGAACCCAGGCCCTGAGTTCAAGCCCCAGGACCAGAAAAAAAAGAAAAGAAAAAGAATTTAAAAAATGGAATTCAAGTTTTGGGAAGAGTTTCAGGCAGAGAAAATGAGTGCCAAGATTAGGGGGTGAAAGCATAGCAGGAAGTTTAGTATAATCACAGCATTTAATGTAAACAAAGGAAAAAAGCGACAAAGTAGGATCCAGCAAAGACTAGGCCTTTACATCCTAGTAAGATTTCAAAGTTTCTAACGAAGAGATGAGGAACCACTGAATGATTTTTAGAACAGAGACAAGTAAGATCAAATTTAAATCAAAGGAAGATCATTTTAATGGCTGAGTAGAGAACTGATCAGCACTAATCTAGGAACAAAAAAGGAAGTAAAATTGAGGGAATAATCCATGATCCAAGTGAGCAAGATGATGTTTAAATCAGCGGGAGAAAGGATTAATGTTGGAAGGGTGCTAAGGAAAATGCTATCTTGATGATGGGAAAACAGAACACCTCACTGAAGAAACATGCAAACATATGGGTAAGTCAAGAGCAAACTATAATCAAGACAGCCAAACATACTGTCAGGAAATATTCCTTCTCTCTTTACACACCTAAATCCTATCCATTCACTCACTTTGAGACCAGCCAAAGGTTTTAACCTTTAGAATCTATATATTTCTTAATCATCAGTCTATAGCTTAAAGGGCAAATTGTTACTGCTTTATCTGACCATTGTCCCCCAAATTTCCTGGGATTGGTGGGAAGAATGTATCATAGCTCATTTGTGCCTCTCCCTTGGCATTTAAGAGAAAGAATTAAAATGACTTAGCAATCCCAAGTATAAGATGGATTGTGAAGGTGATCTCATTAATACCATCCTTACCAACGTAACTCATTTAAGCAACATTTAACTATATCCTAATATGAATAAAAATCTAAAACCTGACTCGTAGGTTGTCATCCAACTAAATCCTACTGGGTGCAAGAAATTAATCTAAAAACATAATGACATACCTATATCACAAAATATTGACAAAATGATCCAATAGCATGCAGAATTTTTTTCATTTATATTTATCTCATTCTGTTCTAAAAAATTATTTAGTGTATACTTAGAATGTAAATAATATTCCAATATATACATTTAATTTACAATGTTCAGATATACAATGTATTATGTTTGAGTGTTAATAACTTTTTTTTGGTAAGTGTTGAGAACAAAATGAGGCAGGTCACTGCTGTGGCTCATGCCTGTAAACCTAGGTATTTGGGAAGTTGAGAATGGAGGATTATAATTTGAGGTCAGCCTTGGCAGCACAGTTTGTGAGATCCCTTCTCAGCCATAGTCTGTTACATTAATATGTGCTCATCCTCCTACACTAATGTGAGAGTCCAAAATTAAGAGGATCTCAGTTCCAGCCCAGCCTGGGCAGAAAATTTTAGGAGATTCCATCTCAACAGAGAGGCTGGACACAGTGGCAAGTGTCTGTGATCCTAACAATGACAGGAAGACTGAAATCGGTAATTGTAGTTCAGGCATGCATCCAGGCAGGAAACCATACTCTCCCTGAAAACAGTCAAGGGAAAGCAGGGCCCAAGGCATGGCTCAGTGGTAGAGTGTCTGCTTACTAAGTTTGAGTGAGCTGAGCTCAAACCCCAGTACCATCATAACAAAGGAAAACAATGGTGGAAGATCACTACCAAATACTTTCCACAGAATTAAGTATATATTGGGCAGGAGTGTGGCCCAGTATTAGGCTAGGGATGTAACTCCATGGTAGAGTACTTGCCTGAGGCTTTGCATTTGGTGACTGGCATTGAGATGAGGAGAAGTTGCATCGAAAGTATGTAGGATGGTGCTGGTGGCTCACGACAATAATCAGCTACTCAGGAGGCTGAGACCTGGAGAATGGACGTTTAAAGCCAGCCAGGCAGAAAATTCTGTTTAGATCTATCTCCACTTAGCAAGAAAAAGACAGACTGGTGTCGTGGTTCAGATTAGTAAGACATCAGCTGAGTTCAAGCTGTGGTCCTGGCACCAAAAACAACAATAACAAAATAAATAAATAAAGGAATAAAGTGTGGGCATTGGAGGGACTTTGGAGAAAGGCAGGACTCTCCCAAAATCGGAAGACATATTCTTAGGCAAAGGGATGGCAAGGACCAAGAATGCTGATAGAAAAAGATGACCAACACTACCACAACAGCAGGTTCCTACCTTTATCCCCGTCAGCTACTTCCATTTTTTCAGTACTTCATTGAGATATCATTAAATGCCAACATCACTGCTGAATTCTCAACAAATATCACTGAGGAGGGCTGGCAAAGAGTGATAGGAGTTGGGCAGGAGTCTCTTTTCAGAGTCATTTCTGGTGAACATATTAGACAAAAATCCAACTGTTTAGAAAATCCCTCAGAGTCCTCTGAATGGTATTTAAAGTTCAAGATTCCCATTCCTACACCAAACAGATGCTGATTACATGAACAAATGCAGTTAATTGCAGAAAAAAGTTTATAAATAACACAACTGTCATATTGAGGAGTAATTAGAAAGAATGCAACCATCTAAACACATCACAATGGCTTTATGTGTTTCCTAAGTTAAGACTTCTAAAAAGCAGATTTTTTAATCTATTATATCTTTGGAATCATTAAAATAATTACCATCTCTTGCTTATGACTATTATGCCACTTATTGAATACATTATTTCATTTTTGTTTTGTTTTGTTTTTGCCAGTCTTGGGGTCTGAACTCTGGGCTTGGGCACTGTCTCTCAGCTCTTCAGCTCTTCAGCTCAAGGCTAGTGCTCTACCACTTGAGCCACAGCACCACTTCTGGCTTTTTCTGCTTATGTGGTACTGAGGAATCGAACCCAAGGCCTCATGCATGCAAGGCAAGCACTCTACCACTGAGACACCTTCCCAGCCTCTGAATAAAGTATTTAATTTAGTACTTATTTTAACAACCTGTAAGGAATTAGATTGGGTTACCTTACAGATGAGAAAAGAGCTCAGGATTGCAGGTCACATGGCTTTAGTAAAAGACAGATCTTCATTTTGACTCAGTGGATAACTACAAAGCCCATCATAGTTAACTGCCATCTCAATACTTCAGAAAAACAATAAGAACTTATGTTCAAAAAATCTTTTTTTTCTTTTTTTGTGCAAGTCCTAGGGCATGAACTCAGGGCGTGGGTGCTGTCCCTGAGCTTCTTCAGCTCAAATCTAACAATCTATCACTTGAGCTACAGCTCCACTTTGGGCTTTTGGTAGTTACCTGGGGATCAGAGTCTCACACTTTGCTGGTGAGCTGGCTTTAAACCCAGATCCGGGGTCTCAGTTTCCTGAGTATCTAGGTTTACAGGTGTGAGCCACCAGTACCTGGTCAGAAAAAAATTTCTAATCAGGAATCAAGCTTTTACATAGACTAAGGAATCATTTATTAGTAAGATGTTATACAATTGTCTAGTCTGACTTCTTAAACACGATGCTGAAGACAACAAACAAAAAAGAAAATGTCCCAGTCTGCATAAAATCCATACTAAAGGAGTAACAAAAGTTTCTCACTGAGAAATATTCGCTTTGCAGAAAACTTGAAGACTAGTTATTTTACAGTTGATGAGAAATAGAAAAAAATCAAAGCCGGGCGCTGGTGGCTCATGCCTGTAATCCTAGCTACTCAGGAGGCTGAGATCTGAGGATCGCGGTTCAAAGCCAGCCCGGGCAGGAGAGACCATGAGATTCCTAACTCCAATAAACCACCAGAAAACCGGAAGTGGCACTGTAGCTCAAGTGGTAGAGCGCTCGCCTTGAGCTGAAGAGCTGAGGGACAGCGCCCAGGCCCAGAGTTCAAGCCCCACGACCGACAAAAAAAAAAAAAAAAAAAAAAAGAAAAAAATCAAATGAGGTTTAGAAATATCAGTGGCAAGCACACTGACAGTTCAAAGAAGTAAACAGAGAGCCATCTTTAAAAGCACTAATATTTGGAAATTTTTCATCTGGCAGCTCTCAAACATGCTAGTCTCAGGACCTCTTAATACTCTTAAATTTTGAGAGCTCCCAAAGAGCTAATTAAACAGGTAAGGTGGCTCAGTGGTAGAGTGCTTGCCTTGCATGCATGAGGTCCTGGGTTCGATTCCTCGGCACCACATAAGTAGAAAAAGCCAGAGGTGGCACTGTGGCTCAAGTGATAGAGCGCTAGCCTTGAGCTGAAGAGCTGAGGGACAGTGCCCAGACCCAGAGTTTAGGCCCCACAACCGGCAAAAAAAAATGTTAGTAGAGCCAGGAACTGTTGACTCTCACCAGTAATCCTAGCTACACACTCAGGAGACTGAGATCTATAGATTGCTATTAAAAGCTAGCTGGAGCAGGAAAGTCAATGAGATTCTTATCTCCAATAAACTACTCAGAAAACAAAACAAAACAAAACAAAAAAAACCCAGAAGTACAACTATAACTCAAGTGGTAGACTACAGCTCAGGATCAATGCCTAAGTGCTGAATTCAAGCCCCAGGACTGGCACAAAAATAAATAAATTAAATAAAAAATAGGGGATACACATGCATTCGCATGTGCATGCACACACACACGAGAGAAACAGACAGATATGTTAAAAAGTAGAACTCAGCTAATGAGCAAAGCATCAGGTATTGAGTCCTAGTTTCACAACCCAAACAAAAGAAAATTTAGAACTCAAGTGCTTATGGTAGTTTTGTAAACTTAAGAACAAAAACACTGGGGAT